>NC_073357.2:292500-377500 GCF_027580225.2 Misgurnus anguillicaudatus | reverse complement strand
TCTCTCGTTCTCTTTCACCATCACACCTTCATCTCTCGCTCACTGCTCAGCCACGCCCTCAATAGAGCCAGCTGTCAATCATATGTGCTTTCATGTCTCTTAATGTCAGTCTGACTGTTTTTGTTTTGATCACTTCACACATTTAGAATGACATCTGCTTGTGTTTGCTGTGATTGGTTGGCACTGGTCATGTTGGTTTTTTGATGATGCTCCCAGTCTAATTTCATTCATGTCTGGTCTCACTGTTCATACAGTACATAGTATAAATACATACATTTCAAAAACACTTTTTGTATGTTTAAATAGATGCTAAAGCGTACAATCTAGACATATTTGCAACATTTACAAATCTTTCATATCATCTAAGATTGCTGTAGTATTTCCCTATTTTATCAATAATGTTAGCACCCAACCCTAACCCTTTCTTTGCCAAAAAATGAAAAAGCTAATGTAGTCTTTTAATATTATGCAACGTTAGATGTGTGTAGGAACATTTTTGTAACAATATAGCATTTAAAAGATATTTAAGCCCCCAATACAGTTGATTAAAACCATGTTCTATAGAAATAAAAAGCAAAACAGACAGAGAAGTGTAATCACAATCATTTATTTATTGTGAAATTTCAACAGCAGTACTAGTAGTAGTTAAAATGATGATGTGCTGCTCCTCTCTGGAGTTTATGAACAGACAAATATTAAAGTTATTAATCCATGATCACGTTCATCCAGCTTTTCTCTGTCAAGGAGCGCATTTCAAATTTAAAAAGTACATCGACTGAAAGACAACGTCACAAATCTGTGATGTAACACACAAGAGCCAATGAGCGTTTGATATCACTGCCGTAAAGTAATGTGTCGTAAAGCTTCTCAAGGCACAATATTTAAATTCATAATGAACTCGAGATTTCATGTTTTTACAGTCACTGATGAGAACTGAGATCAAGATCGCTGGATAAAGACTGAATTTGATATTTTCCTCAAAACCCTATTTGTTTTAAAAAGTAGTCTTGTTTAATAGTATGTCATTCTCTGAAAGTCATTTCATTAAATATGTAGATGTAAATTAAATAAATAAATCAGAAAATACGACTAAAAAACATGTCATTAATATGAGTAAGAAATGCCAATGGCTCAAATGTTAATATTTATGAATAGAAATACACACAAATCTGAACATCTGTAAAACTGTTAATATGTAAATAATTACCATATTAGTACTGTCAAGACATTGATATTATATGTTTCAGTGTGTTTTAAAACACAAGTAAATGTATGCCACGCTTTACATAAAAGTACACACTTATTCTGATGAGATCAGGTTGGATTACATTAATAAATGGATGTAATATTGAGCATTGATTTCCCATAAACACATTCTCAACATCTGTAATGGAGCGTGAATCTGATTAAACTGGTGTGGCAAACATTCATGTACTGGATCTTACAGCAGCTTTAGGAGGATATATACTCAGTTTGTATGTTTTATGGTATAGCCTTATATAAAAAGATTATAAGTTGTTAATGACCTGACTTATGAGTTTGATGTTGTGTGATAGTAAATAGCAACACTCATGTGCATGTGGATTATTTGTGTATCTTAAAGCTTGTGGTGTAAAACTCATAGCCTCTCAGTGAACTAACAATAATGAAACATCTGGAAAGTACAAACTCATAGCACAGAGAGAAAAAGCACCGCAGTAATTCATTCAAGAAGAAAAAAGCCCAGATGTGCTGCCCACGTAATGACAGAAGAGAGGTGAACGATAGCGAGGACTGAATGGATTTCTGTGGGAAAGGAAGCAGCGAGAGGCATGAGCTCATGTTTTCTCTCTCTCACTGAGCTCACTGAGGCTTTCAGAAGGTCATGGAGAGTCTGTCACAGCTCAGTGTGATTGTTGGAGACGTGCGCTTTTAAAACACTTTCACCAAATCATCGAGGAACAACTTTGCTTGGGTTAAAGAAAGTCTAAATTTACCACCAAACAAGCTGGTGTGTGGAGTATGAAACACTGTTTGACAAAAGCAACGGCTCTATTGGGCCATGACATTCATTATATTACTCCTTATAAAAAGATTGTTGCCAAATGTGAATGAAATGAAGTTAAAGCGATACTTCATTTAGCACGACTGACGTAGGGTTACATTCCTCTTCAATGAGAGTTTGTGTGTGTAAAACATTCACCAAAACCTACAGCAGTCTTCATGTGTAATCATCACATTTCTAGGTCATCACGGTAAAAGTTGATTAATCTGGATCCATCTGAACTTCAGGTCAAACTTTCAGACATCCGTCTTCTTCTAAACTCTTGAGGAATATTTTTAAGGAAGTAAATGGAGCTGTTATGTGTCTGTGATTGTAAACAAAAGCAACAGTGTGTATGTATATATGACTGCATTCTTAAAGTCATTCTAATGCATTTATTATCAGTAAGATCAGACAGTGATTAATGATTCAGTCAATAAAGCCCTCAGGAGTTTTATTTGGGAGTGTGTTCAGGTGGGAATCATAATCCACATCTGTATAGAGAAACATTCACAAATATAAAGAAAAGAAAGCAGATGAAAAAAGAAAGTGTGTGCGTGCAGGCGTGTGTGCGAATGAAACACCATCTTCTAGAATTAGTTAGATTATCTGATAAATAGGCGAGTGCATTATAAACACACATTAATAGTTCATTATTTTGTTGCATGATTATAAAAGTTTAAGATCAGCACTGTGTGTAAGATGACAGATGTCTGTGAAGCTAGCTATACACACCAATGCAATGATCAACACACTGTTTTGAGAGTCGACTGAATTAATTTGTTGTTGTGTTCTGAACTGTCAGTCTTTTTTCGCTCGATTTAGGATTTCAAATTGCCGCTTGTCTGGTAGTTGAGTTTTGATTGGTTGTTTGGCATAGCCAACCAGTGCACAAGAAAAAAAATGGTTTTGCCAAAGAAAGCAAATGACAAAGTCAAGTAGGAACATGCAGATTGCTCATCTTCATTTTTTTGCAAATCTCATTTAAAGATATATCACAAATCCGTCTGTGGTGAGTGACATTTGAAACTGGTTTGAAACATTTGAAAGTGAGTACTGCTTTGTTTATGTTTTTTTATCACTGCAGTCACAGCTCTTTTGGTTTTTCTAGTTTTGAGTAATGAACATCAACTACTGCCACCTGCTGGTACGGAAAGTTAGCTCATCTCACGCAGGCGCAGAATGGATGTGATATCTAGCTGCCGTGTGTTTGGTCTGTCAGGGCAACTTTAAATGCAGACGCAGCCAGCACACGGCCAATGTGAGCTGACTTCATAGTCTGAACTACTTTGTTGGAATTGGTTTGGTTTGTCCCTACACTTATAACTAAACTACACCTGCTGGATAATGGATGCTGTGACAGACGGACAAACAAACAGACAGAGACAGACCGATAGAAAGACAGACAGACATACACACAGACAGACAGACTGACTGACAGAAAAATAGACTGACGAACATACAGGCCAACAGACAGACAGAGACAGACCGACATACAGACAGACAGATGGACAGAAGGACAGACAGACATACTCACAGACAGACAGAGACAAACAGACAGACTGACTGACAAAAAGATGGACTGACAGACAGATGGACAAATTGACTGACAGACAAACAGACTGACAGCCGGATGGACAGACAGACAGACAGACAGACAGACAGACAGACACACACACACACACACACACACACACACACACACACACACACACACACACACACACACACACACAGACAGACAGACAGACAGACTGACTGACTAAAGGACAGAAAAATAGACTGACGAACAGACAGGCCAACAGAAAGACAGAGACAAACCGACATACAGACAGATCGACAGACAGACAGACAGACAGACATACACACAGACAGACAGACATACACACAGACATACACACAGACAGACACACAGACAGACATACACACAGACAGACAGACATACACACAGACAGACAGACAGACATACACACAGACAGACAGACAGACAGACAGACACACAGACAGACAGACAGACATACACACAGACAGACAGACAGACAGACAGACAGACAGACAGACAGACAGACAGACAGACAGACAGACGGGCATACACACAGACAGACAGACAGACATACACACAGACAGACAGACAGACAGACAGGCAGACAGACAGAGACAAACAGACAGACTGACTGACAGAAATACGGACTGTTAGACACACACACAAACACACACACACCATCAGACAGAAAGACAGACAGAGAAACAGATGGACAGACATAGAGACAAACAGATATATCGACAGACGGATGGACAGACAGACATAGAGACAAACAGGCAGACCGTCAATGAGACAGACAGACAGACAGATCTACAGTTTGAGTGATGTTTGAGTTTCTGTTTCAGTCAGATTTGCCTTCATGTTAAAGTTTTATTTGATGGTTGTCTCTCTCGCAGACATAGCAGGTTTGTGAGGAGACACAACAGTCCTGTGAATCCATCAAGACACAGTACATTTATCATGCTTCCCTCTCTAACCAACCTGTACTGACAAACCACACCTCTTTGTGTGTGTCCCTGTGTGTGTGTGTGTGTGTGTCTGTGTGTGTGTGTGTGCGTGCGCGTGCGTGTGTGTGAAGAGAGTCACACCAAAGTAAGACAGGTGATAAACACAGAGGAAACACAGCATATTAAAAGTGTAAGGGGGTGAAATGTAGTAAAGTTCTTATAGACATTCATTTCAGTCTAGTTGTGATTAACAAAGAAAAACAATAAAAGAAGAAATACTGTAACATGATTCATTTATTGGTGAAGAAAGAAAAAGCGAGAAAGGTGTACACGTCTTTAACACGTTTGTTGTTATGGTTTGTAAAGCGTTGGGTTTACTGTACGTCTGCACTGATCACGGCTGACCAGAACGACAGACGATCCCTCATCGATTTCATCACATCACCTGAGATCTCAAGTGTTTGAGGATTGCGTCCACTCGCCCGTCTGCTCGCTCGCCCTTTAATTGCTTTCGAGCATCTCCCAGCGTTTAGGGTCTCTGTAGCGGGAACGCAAAGAGCCATTACGCCCCCCAGAAGCTTTCAGCGCTTGACAACTGACATTAATTACAGCACTTAGTACAGTTTTTAATTACACTCAATTATGGCTCTGGCGTAATAACTGATAGGTAGATTGATATTCTGATAGTTTGCTGAGAACATCCTTTTGTGCTGTTCCAAATTTACCAGAGTAATTATTGTGTTTCTGAAGATGAAGAAATGGATGTGGTTTGCCGTGATGACCTCTTTGACTCCATCCACGCTCAAGAGTTTATTGGCACCAGAAACAACATCATTCTTCATTTCAATGCAGAAATCTCACTTTTCTTTCTTTTAGACATTTCTACTTTGTTAATCTCTAACACTTCTCATTACGAGCTCAGACACACGCTTTGCAGAAACTCTGAAGATGACTCAGAAACATCATAATAATTGCTCTTTTTAAAGATATATTTATATAGAATCAGTCATTGAAACTATGTTTGTTGTGAATATCAATACCAGTATTTCAACTGAGCACACTATTCACACATTCTTCTTCTTACTTTACATTTTCTCCATTGTATATACCATGCCTGTACATATACTTATTGTCTATTGTGTATTTTTAAATATTTGTACAACTCATTTTTTGTCTTTTTTATAATCTGTGCATTGTCACTGTCATTCTGTTTGTGCTGTGGTCACCAAAAGAAATTCCTGTATGTGTAAATATATCTGTCAATAAAAGCTCTTCTGATTCTGATGTATTGTGGAAGGAGATCTCACGCTGTCTGTAGATGAGATGGACAAACATGATCATTATAAAACATCTCAGCAATGCTCACTTCACTTCTCTTTCATATAACATTCTGGAAACTCTAAAGCCATACAGAAGAAAATGATTTAAGCCCCGCCCCTCAGGCATGCGGATGAACATGATTGGCTCTGGTTCCCTCAAGCACTCTTGGATGTAATCTGGATGTTCTGGATCACCGTGTTGTAAATAACTGTGATATGAAAGTGCTGTAAAACAGACCCGGGGCTTTATTTATAAAGCGTGGGTACGCACAGATTTTGATGGTAGAGTGTGCGTACACACAAATCCACAGCAACGGTCATATTTATAAAAACAGTCTCTGGAAAAGTGTCAGGGTCTGAGCAGACGTACACACTTTTGCTTTTCCGATTGCTGCAGGTTTTTAGAAATATCACACGCACACCCTTTTGAAAAACACATTTAGGAGGATCTTTCTACAGTAGTTTATAAACGAGGGCCCTGTTCTTCCAAGAGAAGATAGAGAAGATCTTAAAACCCACAAGCAAACAGTTAAAGATTGAATGATCGGTTGATGAACAGCTTTAATCTCAGGATGACGGTGAACGCACTACTGAGAATGATCGGTCAGTGAACGGGGTTTGTGGGTTTATGAAGGATTCAGTTTTATTGCTCTCATGTTGCTGGAGGATTTCAACAGGGCTCAGATCAAGCCTTTAACCTTCACACACTCTCATGTCATCTGTGTAATGTTTCAATCTGATTCTTCACATCTTTGGTTAAATCAGATCAGCGGTTTGTTTGTTTGTTCTGGTGACTACACGACTCTGACACACTGCTGATGTGATTCACTGAAGACAAGCAGACTTCTCAACCTTCAGGGGTTTTGTGGGAACATTCAAAATAAACGCCGAAGTTTCTCTGTCGCTATCTTCAAACTATCTTCAAAAATCATCTTAAACCCATATAAAATAATAAAATATCTGATTATGTTTAACTCTATGAAGTTATTTAACTAAGTTCGGGGGCGTGGTCATGTGATCCAACTAATCAGCATGAAGAGGTGCTTCCCTCACCCATGACCCATCCCTCCTCCACCCCATCACCTCAACCTCAGCTAGTTTCATTCATCCCAATTTCGTAAATATTTACATCCATGTTTGTGTATTTAAATATACAAAATAATTACTCACAATACAATACACACATACACATATATAATATGCAAGCACAAACTTTTATTTTGTATGCAATTAATTGCGATTAAGAGATTTAGGAAATAGTGTAAAGAAAAACATGTAGACTTCACTTTTTTGTTGATTCATTAAAAGGTCCAGTGTGGAGTAAACATCATCTGGTCCTGATGTCAATGTTTTCATGAGAAGTTGAAAGATGATTCTGTATATTATCAAATAATCTTTCATCATTGAGTCTTCTGTGTTCTGATGATTGTGCTGCTGGATGAAATGATTTTTTTAATGACTGTTATTTTGTGTGATGTGCCGCTCAATAGATTTGCTTGCTGTCTAAAACAAACCAGGACAACAGACACTGAACGGTGAGCTGCTGTCAGAGTCTTTATGAGATTCAAGGAAACATGTACGAGTTTGTAAACACACAGTAACTGTGCTGAGTAAAGTATGGATCTGTAAATCAACATTCACTTTATGAATCAACACACACACACACACACACACACACACACACACACACACACACACACACACACACACACACACACACACACACACACACACACACACACACACACACACACACACACACACACACACACACACACACACACACACACACGTAAACACAGCAAACACATATGACTATAACATCAAAACATCATCATTTACAAATCTATCGCTTAAAACCCACTGTATTTCAGCAAGCTTTTATATGAAACAAATCTCATTGACCTTGAATGCATCACAATCTGTTATAGTTACCTGACTGCAGCAAAATCCATCACATCACATTACCTGAAAAATATAAAGCAGCATATTAACAAACAATCATGTGATCACTCAAAGAATCAACATCACTTTACCTACAACACCCTGGATCTCATGCTGCGTAAAAACGTTTCTCAAAAGTGCATGCGTGTGATTTATAGAAGAAACCGCAGACGTGTGTAAGCCTCACTTTCAGATGAGAAATCTATAAATCACAAATGATTTTGATATTCTGAGCAGATTCAGATCTCCATCTTTAAATGATGCCTAATTAATATCATTGACATATAAAAGACGAGCGGTCAATGTTTAAATCCTCTACGAGCAGCATGAATGCTTTATATAAAACCTGCAGCAATCACACCAGCAAAAGTGTTGTTCAGACCCTAATGTGGTGCTACACTTTTCCACATCAAAGACCGTTTTTATAAATCTGAACGTTACTGGGGATTTTTGCATACGCACACCTTACGATCACAATCTTAATATATGGAGCCGTGCTGTTTTAAGTATTTTATAATCAGTATTCATTCTTATGTGACACTGTTAAGAAACTTAGTGATAAAGTCTCCACGGATGACATCTAGACTGAGATATTACATTTTTTATGTCATGCATGCAAAATTGTTCAATGATATTAGCATGTTTTTATACCATAGTAGTCCTATAGTTTATGTAACATCATTACAGACATCATGGCACACATAGAGTATATAATTTCAAGCATATGCTTCAGATAGGACACACAGAGCAATGTTTCTTATGTTGTATCGTTTGCTGAATTGTGGCTTATAGAGACATCATCAGACAGATGAGGTAAGACAAAACATGAAGTAACACAGAATGAAAATGTTTTAAACAGACCTCTTACTGAATGAAGTTGATATTGTGGTCACATTTGTCTGGTAAGGAAACACATTATGTCATATAAATGTGGAATAATGTCATTCTGGTGGATATGACTTAAGAGTTTTCCTCAGTCTGTGGAAAGACTCAGATGTGTGTGTGTGTACAGTATGAGTCGTTCAGTGTTATTCCAGCAAACCCGCTGTGAGGTTTCAGACATCATTCCATGGAAAATCAACTTTCCTTACTGCTGGATGCCACTTCAAGAGCTCTTGTGTGACAATTCATTTGTCAGACCAGCATATAAACATTCACTATCAGAAGCAGACGCGTGTTTTTGTGCTTTTGATATTGACCCTTACAGAATTATCATAATGGCTTGACAATCAGGATTCATATTCAGCCTGAGCCAATCAAAACACTGGTGCATCATGGGAGATTTGTGAAAGTATTAACGTGAAAATGACATAATGTATGCTAACCCATACTGTACTTGCAATGTGATTTCACCGGCAACCTCCGGGTTTAAAACTCAGTTTTTCATTTTGGGTCAACCGGTTCTGTAGATAGCGATAATAGACAATTCACTTTTATTCTGCATTTATATCATATTTATACTTACATAAATAATGTTCTTATGTCACCCACAGATGAGTTACAGGAAAAAATCTCATGTCTTATAATAAACCTTTTAATGAAAAGAAAAGGTTTAAAAGATAAAGACACCATGAAGAAAGTTTTCATGTAGTCAGAGTGTAAAGAGATAAAGGAAACGTCTCTTTGACTTCTTTAAATTGACTGCAAACAATGAAATGAAGCTGAAAGCAAATGAAGAATTTTGATGCATTGGCAACACACAAATACAACGTAGCATGTTATTTACTTTACTCTCTTGAAATGTTCTCCCTTTTAATCTTAATAGTCCTTAATTTTCATTAAAATTCTTTTTAATGTGAGGAATGTACAGTTAAGTTCCAGAGAAATTTTTTTAGGCACCATATAACTTTCAGATCATAAATGTTTACCTCCGTGTTTATATTTTACGAAGGCTTTTTATTGAGAATCAATTAAGCACGCACTTTCACTGACCATTTGCTTATAAGGAGTTGATTTTAATTTACACCGTTTGTTGAAAGTGCCATTTCTGTGTCAGAAAAGAAAAGGGCAAAATGTCATTTGTGTATTTTATTCTGTGGATTTATAAATGAGTGTTGAACGCAGGAAAGCATCACATCCACAATAATAAAAAGCAAATGACAGCGAGACAGACCCCGAGAACAGACGGGATGAAAATGAGTCCCGCTCATCCTGTTAACAAACATGAATAACAAAATGGAGGTATAATGGTTTCAATTTCAGGCGTGTATGGAGACGAGCGACCCCCTGCCAGCAGAAGACAATCAGCCCATCGGGAGGCGCGGAGCACTGTCGCCTCGGGCCGTTACCACAGTGTGTAAAAAGTCCTTAATAAAACTGACTTTATACAACAAAGTTCCACATTACAGGAGTATAATCATCTGTTCAAGCGCACGCTCCTCCATTAGACCCAATGACAGCTTGAAGGATTTTCAATTTGATGCATTTCAGAAGTTCAAAGCACTGAAATGAAGCCAGTCGAATTTCCATCAGACCATTGCATAGACTTTTCTTACAAGATGTCGCGGCTGTTTTAAACTAAACCTGGTAAATAAACAATGCTTTTCTGTCGCAGGAAAATAACTCAAGGAGTTTGTCTTTTTAGGCAGAATATTTCTCGGCAGAGGTCTGGTAAAGCAGCGGTTTCAGCATGTTACCACGATATACAACCTGATACAAACCTAATACACAATCTGATGATGCACACCTAAATACACACCCTGATGTACACAATGACTGTGTCTGAAACCGCATACTGTAGAGTAGGTACTGAATAAAATGAAGTACCTACTTACTTGATGTTAAAACAGTAGGTACTGTATAGTATGAATCCTGGTAGTATGAATGAGATTCGGACGTACTACATCCGCCATGTTGCTACATCACGTGACATACGTCTTCATCACGTCATGTCATTTCAGCGCGAAAAAAGCCGCATGGGTACTTTTCGCATACTGTTTTTCGAATACTATGTATTCGGACATACTACTCGCCTCGTCTACTGCTTTTCGCGTACTATATAGTATGAAGTAGGCGGTTTCGAACGCAGCAAATGACTCTGATGATGCACTCCATTGCCCCCTTTCCATCAGAAAGAACCAGGTGCTGGTTTAGAGCTAGTCCTGATCTTAGTTTAAAGTAGGTTTGAGTAGTGAGCGTTAGGGTTAGCCTTTTCATGGGCTAGAGAGCCACCACAGAGCCAAGTCTTACGTCACTGTATACGTCTCATCTTTCCCAGCAATGTTAGCACGGCAGCGCCAAACACAAACACACCATTAACAATGTCGGACGTTGGGTCAATGGCTTTGTGTACCTACATTTGCATCCAAACGCGGAGAATCCAATGTGTGTGTGCAGCTTGACATAATTTATATAAACTAGGGCTGTCGTAAATTAACGTGTTAACAAAAATTCATTTTAACACCACTAATTTTGTTAACGTGCACGTTGGATAAATTGAGACGCAGCCTTAGCGAGTAAATGTGACCCTTGCTGGCTAAATGATTCAGAGGTTTTCATAAACATATGAACATTAAGCTCTTGTCTACCGAATCTAATGCTTTAAATGGTCGCTGAAGATCTTAAATGATGTTTATTTGTACGTTTTCTGAGAGGTGTACCATCCTAAATGTTTAACTAATACACAAAGAATGCATGTCCATATGCAGATATTTACATGCAACCTATTGGAAAGCGCCCAATCCTAATATATATACGGGGTATTTTAATTATTCGTTATTATATCATTATTATTCGTTATTTTCTATATTACTTCCACTTAAGAAGAGTTCTGTACTTTTTATTTTAATGAAAATAATCTCTTTATATAAATATAATTTCTTTATATAAATACTATTTTGTACTTATAATTTCGTTATTTTATCATCTGCGCTTTCCAATAGGTTGATGTAAGGGGGAAAAGTATAGCTTTCTTCCACTTGAGAAGAGTTGTGCACTTTTAAACACTTTATGAAACAAATATGTCTTTACATAAATACTTTATTCTTCGATTTAAAAAAAGCCATAATTTCATCAATTTACTAACCCAAGTAATGACTCATCCATGCTTTCTAATAGGTTGCACGTGAATATCTGTGCATATGTGCCACCAGTACTCCGTCCGAGCGGGTCTTGGTCTTCAGCACCGCGGCGAGCAGCCAGCAGCACTCCAATGCGCAGCTTATTAATACCAGACAAAGTGAACAAGTTGGTATTTCTGGCCAGAAACATCGACATTTAAACATGGTCTGTGTAACGTTATGTGAATCGGTCTGATTGTTGTTTCCGTTTTCTTGTTCTTGACGTTCGCAGAATTCTGGATTTATATTTTAAACTGCCGCTTCAGTGCAGTATAGCCACAGAGCTATTTAACAATGAGCACAATCTCCCGAGACACTACAATATGCTACTAATAATTCATAAATAAGAGCTGTTTTCTTGTACAAAGTTAAATATTTTAAATGAGATGTACAGTGTTAAAACATGTAAAAAAGACAAGATTCTAACAATGTCAAGATCAAATGCCTGACAGGGTGTGTGTGTGTGTTTTCAAAATATTTTCAAAATAAAGAAAAACAAGACAAAGCAGTTTGTGTAAGTTTATGAACAAAATGATCAGAACAAAATTGTTTGGGATTCTAGGGGCAACAGGTGAAATCTTGCCTAGGGCAGCAAATTGGCCAGGGCCGGCCCTGAGTGCAGGACTTGCTTAAAAGAGTTATTAAGAGAGATAAAACATGAAAACAATATTCTATTGCATTGACTGACACATCTGAAGCGTGTGCACACAAACGTGCGAGTGCCCGACCCCCATATATGCACACAAACAGACTTACACCTTTAAAAATATCTGTTTTGACAAGAATTCACACAGATATAATCTGTTATGTCTTAAGAAAATGTTCATGGAAAAACATCTGATGTGTAACATTATGTTCAAAACCAACATTAAAATACACTAGCTCTTAAAGCTTTCTGTCTCAATGTCAATCAAAGAATGAAAGAAAAAAGGTTTACATAAATTGATATTGTTTTTGACTCTGTGTGTGCCAAATCTATTCGTTTTACCAGTGATTTAAAGGTATGGATGTGGTCATTTTTGTGGTAATTTAGGATTTTTCATGAATCAAACTTTGCTGACTCTTTTAACTTCAGACAGGTGTTGTTCTGTCATGTTTTGTAAGATTCCATCAAATCATGCATTGTTTTGATTTTTTTTAATACAGAATGTAAAAATATAAATAATTTTTGAAAATGTGTTTATTATGAATCATTTTGCCAGCACGGGTCACAAATGATGCAGCAGCAAATTCATATACAAAACAATGGCTGATGCTTCTGTCGAAAATGTAAACAGGCTGGTGTAAACATACATTTGCATACAGTCTCCAGATTTTTTTCATGCCAATGTTGATTAGAGTATTAAAAACCTGAAAAGTGTTAAATTAAGGTAAATTTAGGACAGATAAAAATGTGTGAATTTGCGATTAATGACAATCATGCAATTAAACTAGATTACATATTTGAATCAATTGACAGCCCTATATAAACACTATTTAAGGTTATGACTTTGCGTACCTACATTGGCATTCAAACGTGGCAAATCCAACATGTACATGCAGCTGGACAAATTTATATAAACAGAGGTTGCAATGGAGAATAACGGTATGAGCATAACATATTTTTTAATTTACACAGAACAACGTTAGCCTTAGCATGTAACCCCACCGCCAGCCCCTGACGCAAGCAGTTCTTAAGTCTAGAAAAGCAATGTTTTGGTGCTACTCAAGAACCACTTTTCCTGGTTCAGAGCTGGTGCTTTGGGTGTCAAAAAAAGAAAGAACTGATGTGAAATTAGGCACTGCCTCTGAAACTGCACTCAAACCGCCTTGTTGGAAAAGAGGCAGTTAATAAACCCTCATGCACACCCTGTTATAAACCCTCATACACACCCTGTTATAAACACTCATACAGATCCTGTTATAATACCATAAACACCCTGGTGCATGCTGGATGATCTTCAGCTGTCACAAAATGCTAAAACCTCTCTCCTAATCTATCCTCTTGTCTGTCAATCTGCTAAAATAAACACAGTAGATGCTCCGCTGTTAACCGTTAACACCCTGCAAGGATTTGGGGGGAATTCAGTAAGAATTAATTGTGCCTGCTGATAGCTCCGTCTCTCTCTCGCCTCCCTTGAGCCCACTGAGTTTTAAATGAGCTCCTTAAGTGCAGTGCGAACTGGCAAATAAAGTTGAAAAGTCACATGAGGGGAGCTGCACTGTGATTGGCTCATCACCCTGTTAATACACTAATACTTGTGCTTATGGCAGGTTTAAAAATGCGTGTAAATCAGTTAAAACATGGTTTAGTAAGCATGCAGCTCTGTTGTGTATCCAGCATATTTTTATAATTAAAAAAACAGTTTAGTTAATTGACAACAACTTAAACCTGCCCACTGAACTGTCTGGTCAAGTTCTGGTTGGTAAATGTGAATTCGCTTCATAATGTTCAAATGGATGGTTCTAATTCAGGTTCACGCTAAATTCAAAAGCAAATGAATGTGATAAAAGACAAACTGAAAAACAAGGCTGCCTGAAAGAAAACAGCTGAAGAAATGTGGAGTTAATACGGCGCTGAAGCGTTTGGGTTGGACTAACATCTGTCTCAGGGTCTAATTCTCCATTCTAATGTTGTATAAGTGAGTCTCTTGGCTCGGCGTCTCTTTAGACACTTAACCTGATATTCACCCCATCATTTCCACAGATAAACAGACTGAATAACAGCTAATCAGCAAGCGAGAGCGAGTGAACATGCGGACAGATGTGATGCTGCGCTACAAATCAATCTGCAATTACTCTCCATTCAACACAGATGTTTCTCCATCTCGCTCTGAGACGTCTCATCTCTTTCCTAACGCTGAATGAAAGGCACATTGACAAAGTGTCACTACTGATGAAAAATATTCCAGCTGTGTCAGTCCGCCTGAGATTATTTGTGAACATGCTGCTTGTGCAGTGTGTGTGTGTGTAAGCGTGCATTAGCACTTTGATAACTATTAACTAGTGTACTAGTCATCAGATCAGTAGTGTTGCTGAGAGAGATGTGTTGTGCAGATGAGATGTAGAGGTGAAATGACAACATCTTTAGTTTCATATTCATACTGCTGCTGTTATGAAGTCTCAGTCACTTACAGTTTCTCTCCCCATTCGTTTTAGAACACACACGCACGCACGCACGCACGCACACACACACACACACACACACACACACACACACACACACACACACACACACACACACACACACACACACACACACACACACACACACACACACAGTCAAGCATACATGGTTTACGGGGACATTTCCATGGACGCAATGTACTTTCTACTGTACAAACTGTTATATTGTATTCCCCTAACCTACCCCAATCTCTAACCGCCTGGGGTCCGAAAACGCGGCGCCGCGTTTTGACGTGTTTTTTCCTTATCATTCCAGAATCAACTTAAAATACTCCATCATTAATAATCATACACTTGCATGTTTGACATAATTTGAAACGGTAAAGGGTCTTCTTTAATATGTGTACATTCCATATCACAGCCTCCGGTCACATCAGAACAACAGGACTCCTCACTAGATATGTCATTCCTCTCTCCAGCATCCCCGCTTTTGACCTTCTCTGGAAAAATGGAGGAACTGGTTTATGCTGGAACTAAACTATCCCACTCTATTGCTGCAAGCCCACAGATTTCAACCAGAAAACAGCAAGCCCCAAAACCACCAAAGCCAGTGGGCCCAGTTCCCCCTCCTCGTCCTGTGAGAGCTCTTCGGTCTCTGACACAACGCCAAGGCACACACCCTCCTCCATCTGCTGTAGGTGAACCAAAAACAACTGATAATGGCTCTCAGTGATGTGTGTCGGGTTCCTGCTATGAAAATACTAATACTTTTATCAAATGTTTACAAAAGCAGGAACTCAGTGTGCCTATATCTTTCTCTATTTCTGTTTTAGTACATGATAGAAAGTGTAAGGCTAGATCAAATCGTGTGGCAAATCAATCTAATCTGCTGCCTGTTACTTGTCAAACTAAGATCTCTGCTAGGGAAAAAAATTGTACTATTAAGTTAGCACTTTTAAATATCTGTTCACTTAAAAACAAATCACTTCTAGTCAGCGACTTAATAGCCACAAACAACCTGGATTTTATGTTTCTAAATGAAACATGGCTAAAAGAAAGCTACAGTGCAACAGTCCTTAATGAAACAGCCCCTCCCAACTTTACCTATTTGAGTTTCTGCAGAACTGCTAGGAGGGGTGGAGGTCTTGCTGCTCTTTTTAAAGATGTCTATCAATGTAAGCAAGTGTCATTTGGGAATTACCCGTCTTTTGAACATCTAGGTATTGTGTTGAAAGGTACCCCACACATTCTACTGATCATTATTTACAGGCCCCCAAAATACTCTCCAGCATTTGTTGAGGACTTTACAGAACTGTTATCAACGATTTCCTCAGAGTTTGACTGTTTTGCTATTGCAGGAGATTTTAACATTCACATAGATAAGCCAGAAAGCATTATGACAAAAGATGTCACAGCTGTTTTAAATACTTTTGATCTGACTCAACATGTACATGGACCCACACACAATCGTGGACACACTCTAGATTTAATTATCAGTAAGGGTGTAAACATTTCATCAATTGTGGATTATTGTAATGGCCTCCTCACTGGCCTTCCCAAAAAGACCATTAGACAGCTCCAGCTCATTCAGAACGCTGCTGCCAGGATTCTGAGCAGAACCAGAAAATATGAACATATTCACACCGGTCCTCAGGTCGCTACACTGGCTACCAGTTTATTTATTTATTTATTTATTTATTTGAAGAAAAAGGGGAACAATACATATTAATGAACATTTTCACAATGTAAATATGTCAGATTGTAGCCTTAGGCTAATTTCCATCTGTAGACCCCTTGGCAGGTTGATGTTACATGCCAGTTAATAAATACATATAAAACACTATACCAGTTACATTTAGGATTGATTTTAAAGTATTATTAATGGTATATAAATCACTCCGTGGACTAGGACCGCAATACATTGCTGATATGCTCATTGAATATAAACCCAACAGGTCACTCAGATCATTAGGATCACATCAGCTAGAAATACCAAGGGTTCACTCAAAGCAAGGAGAGTCAGCTTTTAGCTATTATGCCAGTCGCAGCTGGAACCAGCTTCCAGAAGAGATCAGATGTGCTCCAACAGTAGCCACATTCAAATCCAGACTCAAAACACATCTGTTTAGCTATGCATTTACTGAATGAGCACTATGCTGCGTCCGAACTGATTGCACTATATTATATATGCACTATTTTAATTATTTTCTATTTCTCTTGTTTTTATTCTTATTTTTAACTGTTTTATACTTTTATTCCTGTTTTATTCTTTTTCACACATTTAAACAGTTTTTATTAAAATCACATTTATTTTCTTTTAATTGATATTTTAAATTCATGTATCTTTGATATTTGTTTTCTCATTTCTATGTAAAGCACTTTGAATGACCTTTGTGTATGAAATGTGCTATACAAATAAAATTGCCTTGCCTTGCCTTACATTCACAATAACAAGAGATCTTTGTATTTTTGTCAAATAAAGAAAATAAACAGGGTGTGCATCCAGACATTTCTGTCTCCGCCAGCTGTCTCTCAAAACACGTTACAAAAATCAATTGAAACTCCGCAAATACTCGTCACACAAACCTGATACACATATCCAAATTAAGCCTGATGTCTTTTAAACAAGCTTATTATAATCGAAAACAAATAATGTCTGTTTATATAATCTGCATTGAAGTAAAGAGAGTACCGTTTTTCCTGGCTGACTTCATTATCTTTAATGCGGTCACGCCCTCAGGCTCTACACGCTGTTGACATGGTAATGAGGAGCAGCTCAACACAATAACAAACAGATGAAGTAAAGTTTGATCAGATTTAAAAACGTTACCGCATGTTTGGATTATACACTTTATACACACCCGTGAGGAAGATCTTCATTTATGTCTGGACATTGAGGAAGAGAAGCGTTTGTCTTAACTCTCTTACAGGTCTGCATCCCTCTCATCAGTATAAAACTATGAAGTGGAAAAACATATTCACACTTTTTGGACATAAAGTTATATGGTAACATAAGCCACATGAAGTTTACAGCTCTGTTGTTTATCAGTTTCTTATACAAGTTATGTTTTTGAATAGAGTTTGTTTCCAAATAAACTGAAAATGTCCTACTGACCATCATTTCTCTTTTGATTATATTGTTAACTTATTAAACCTCAAACAAACATGTATACATTTGTCCTCACATTCTTTACTGTAGTTTCCTCTCACATTCCTGCCTCATTATGCAGCTCATTATGCGAGCCTTTGTTTGCTAGCTGTCAATCAATCCTTCTCGCATACAGCCCCTCTAAACAAAAAGTGTCTTACAATTTCTAAATCAATATATTGTTTTATGTGAATGAGCAGGCAGGATGATTTTCACATCATTTTAAAGAAAAAACTCTAGACTACTAGATTATGTTCAGGAAAGTCTTGTTAAACCATGTTTAGTATGGGTTTTGTGGACTTATATCAGTGACTTAAAAATTTAGCTTTTTTAAAAACCACGCATAAACATTATTCTCTCAAAAATACAAACACGTACATACATGTAGCTCATATAATATTGTAGCCCAGTTTGTGCTGAACGCAGTGTTATGAGACACTTGCCATTAATATGTTTAAAGCAACTGAAAAAAGACCAAATGTAAGAACATGTCAGAACCTCTGACAGTGTCCCCAATGTCACAAAAACCTGTTGCCAGTCTTTAATCTATGAAAAACTACCATTTAGTATTTTTTTTAACGTTTCAGTTTATGGGGACACATTTAATGTGTTGTCTCTATACTAACACAACTTCTCTGTTATTATTCATTGTGCTGCCCACCAGGGTCCTGCAACATTAGATCAGAAATGTCTTGTCTGCAAGTGTTCATTTATCACAAAATAGAGTAACACGAGTAACCAACTCATTTAAATTTCAGTAATTGTAACTGCGTTACTTGATTTAAAAAAAAACTTCGTTACATGTTAATTACCGCTAAAAGTAGTGAAATTACAGTAAAGGAATTACTTTGTAACCCGTTACTGTGCGACACACAGACACAAAATCATTGGTGGTGTGAATGCAGCTTAACTCTTTCTCCCTGCCATCCCTTTAAAATGGCTCATATGTAAACATTATATTTTTGTTAGCCATCATATCATTTATAGTCAGGTGAACTAAAAGTGAATGCATCAGTTAGCAAAGCATTAGCAGCAATCTTGAATTATAAACAGTTTAACTAGCTTAAGGTCATTTTCTTACATTGAATTCATTTATGCAAGTTAGCAAACAAGTTAAAACATCTCACGTCACACTATGACAATATCAAATAGGCTACACACATCTCATGTCACAGATTTGAGCCTGGTAAAACTGAGCTTATTTCTGAACTCAGCAAATTCATTTCAGGTGCATTGACTGGTCTGGAAACCAAAGATTACATTGCTGATCTGGGAACAGATGACCTGGTGATGAGATGATGTAAGATTCCCTCTCTTGGGCACAGTTTAACAAATGTTTTTAGAGTTTACAGATCATAACTGTCGGTTTAACGCAGTTCTGAACAAAAGTGCAGTCAATATGCTTTGTATCACATTTGAATATCAACTCAGTCATAATGATTTTATTATTTGTTAAAGGCACCTGTGGGCACAGAATCACTCACGGAGCAAGTGAAGTCAAAGTAAATAAAATCAGCTGATGTGATCATGTCAAGTCTCACAAAAAAATCACCTTTCATTTCAAACAGAGAGAAATAAAATCACAGCTGAGGAAAATGATCTTACATTTCCTTCATTTTCATTTTGTAACATCAAAAAAGTCATGTTTGAAATTAGACGCTTATCTCAAGAAACATTCATTCAGGCAGACATTAGATAAAGCCATCGAATGGGCTGACAACACAAATGATGCTATCTGACTCACTGTGGAAATGGGCAAAGTGTTTTAATTAAACTGATTTTAAAGAGCAAGTATTATTATTCGATTCATGATTCATGACTCCTTTGGTGTGTAAGTGTGTGTTAGTTCATGTTAATGATATGCATAAGGTACAAACCCCAAAGTAAACAAGAGTTATCATCTTCAACGTAAATCTCTTTTCTTGGACTACAACAAACACACAGACTGTAGACAACAATTTACTTCCTGGGCCTGTTGACGTGGACATGACGCTCATTTTCATAACTCCACCCACTTCTGACTCACAGCCTGTAAGTAGTTTATGTTTTCATATTTAAAGAGTTTACTACTGACTAAACCATGATTGAAACACAAGTTTTGAGCAGTGCGGAGTAGCACTTGTTGTTTCTATGATCACAAATTTAGACATGGGTTTTATGTTTTAGTATCCTTAACTTACCAATCTGTAATGTTCTGCTCAAGCTGCTCTGGTAAAGTTAATCAATCAGTTTGGTCATCTGCATTTTCATACAGTAATATCAGCTTTAAGTCATGAGGTCTCATATAAATCATCAACATACAATAAAGTTTGGTTCACATTACTGTTTATTCACTGCAAAAATAGTGTTTTATTTAAGCTTTTTCTGTTGATTTCCAGTAACCATCTTGGAATATTTACGAATTTACATTATCATAGAAATATTGTGTGGTAAACATTTCGGCCTGTTTAAAACCATCTGTCACGACATGAAGTGGAGTTTAAAGTGTAATTTTCAAATAATTCAAAGTCAATTACTCCTCTTATACCACGGTTACCACAGACATTGCTCTGGTGTTTTTTTTTTAAACATTTGACAGGTCAGGTGTGTGTTTTACAGAAAAATAATCAACAACCATGAAACATTTCTCAACCAATCAGAATAAAGCATTCAACTGACTACAATGTCAACAATGATGTGTGTTTGCCCTTCATTCTCTGGTTTAATGTTGACTTTAGTGATTTATCCATCAGATATCTGAGCTCAGCCTGAGAGATCAGGGTCTCATTTATAAAGCGTGCATGCGCAGAGATTTTGATCGTAGCATGTGTGGACGCAAAAAATCACAGCAACGCTCAGATTTATAAAAATGGTCTTTGACGTAAAAGTGTTTAGTGCTACGTCAGGGTCTGAGCAGCACGTTTGCTTGTCCGATTACTGCAGGTTTTTGGAAATGCAAGCCATTCCTGCTGCTCAAAAAGGATTTAAACATTGCCAGGTGCTCTTTATAAATGGTTTCAGCAGTAATAACATAAACAAACGTAACTTCCGGGTAAATTTCCACAAAGAATCAATAACAAAAGTCTTTTAAATGTGCAATTTGTAAGATATTTGCAGTAAAATGTCCAAAAACCACTAGGCCAGTGTTATATATTTTGTCCAGCTGATTACTATCAATATCTGTAATGTTTTCAACTACTTGTAAACCGTGAGAAAATTTCCATTAAAAACATTGACACGGGGCAGTGCAGTCTCCTGTCAATGACGTTAATATCCATGTGACCCTTTGTCACCGCCTTTACTGATGTAAAAACCACATGACAACAGTGATCGAGTTCGAAAAAATAAAATGGCGGCCAAGGAAGCGACTGGAGCACAAATTTTTTGTAAATAAAGGTATATTTTAGGGCTGGGTAAAAATACCGATTCATCAATGCATTGCAATTATTTGTTTCTCAATTCAATATCGATTCATCAAATCCTATGAATCGATTCAGCCCCCCCGGCCAGTGGCGGCGCTGTGGGCAACACTCTAGTGAGAGCGTTCAGCGTTGTACAAGACGTGCTTTATCAAAACAGAAAGATCAAAGATGGCAAACAGCAGCACTTCTTTCAAGCCTGCACCATCAACATGATCAAACATTAGTAATACTACACACATTATTTAAAAATATACTCAGGTACTTAATTGCTTGTGTATTTACTTATTATTGAATCGATATCGAAGCAAGTAAATCAATATCAAACTGAATCGAACCGAAGCCTCAAGAAACGAAATCGAATCGAATTTTGAAATTCCTAACAATACCCAGCCCTAGCATATTTTCACTTTTTACACATTTTAATTGCATTTCTAGCGAGAAATTAGTATTGTAGTTTTCAAATATGTGATTAGTTATCACAAAGGCGCTCTCTGTTTATATTTTAAACACGCTGCCTTTGAAGTGCATCTGAAAGCCTTTCTCTGAGCGGCCTTCAGGCCTCCGAGGCCGAAGTCATGTCCTCATGAGGCAGCGAGGCAACAAGTCCTCACAGTCCTCACTGCCATGAGTTTTCGGACACAGCCAGTGTCGTGTACAAATGCGGAACTATGCGATAGCGCCTGTTGGGCTACGCGCTTGCTTATGGACTATGGATTACTCATTACCGTCTGCCGCTGGTTGTGTCAGCAAAGACAGCTCCCGTAAGCGTACGGGCCAACCAAACGACCCAAGAAGAGTTTGGAACAAAACGAGGGAGGATCAATTTGTTGTTGCATTATCTGGATAGAGAGAGCTTCACGACAACATTTAACTAGACAGAGATTCTGATCCTGCTTGTGTTTTACGCGATGGGTGAGTTGTGTTGATTCGTAACCCTTCAAAAAACGTATGCTATTATATTGATCACAACATTAGTGTGTAGATTGTAATCAGCGCGTCTTCCCGCGGACGATATGCACATCAAAAGGTATTGTACAGCAATATAAACGGTCATTTTAAGACACTTCACAATAAGATTTGTACTCTCAATACATTATGTGAAAAATCATTGTAGATTGTAAGTTGAAAACCGAATTTGGACTAATATTGCAACATCTATGACTGAAAATTTCGTTTTGAACATCACATATAAAATTACATAATGAAATAAACGATGTCCACAAACGCAACATTTATAAGACTTGATTACCTTATCCGTCAACGTGATTTCTCGTCCGCGTCTGATTGATGGCCATCAGCGGTTGAGTTAAAGACTACAAATCCCATAATTCCACGCTGCTTCAGAGCGTCATTAAACAACTTAAACAACGTCATTTGATGTTATTGTGTTTTGGCGCCATCTAGTGGTAAAAATTCTACGTATTCCCCTTTAAGAGTGGTTTCTCTCTGATAACAAGCAAAATTAACAAGTAGATTACTATACGTTCATATCATAGCTAAAGTATCGAAAACTACATTGAGCTGATGTCATTGTGTAAAATTTATTATTATTATTATTATTATTACAATGCTTATCATTCAGGGCTCTTCTGTTGCTCTCTGCTATTTTGAAAAGGTCAAAGGTTATCTCATCTCGGCAACTCGTGCATCAAAATATTCTACGAGTTGCCCGGTGGAAAATACCACATGAGGGGGTGTTCATGTGCAATTTCCACGTCAGCTTTTGGTATTTACCATAATTACCAAAGCAAGTGAAGGCAGCATTAAACCCTCATGAGAATCAAATGAACAAAAATGCAAACCTACAGACAAATCTGAATGCAACTATATACACTACAGTTCACACAAAATGCAATTTTACTCCATAATGCCAGGTGTATGACTTCAGCCCAACACATTTAGGCCCGATTTCACAGACAAGGCCTAGCTAAAGCCAGGACCAGGCCGTAGTTACGTTTAAGCATTTTTTTGTAAAAATGTCTTAGAAAAGACGTTACTGGTGTGTATGTGGCACTGGCTTATTTTAAGATCTGTTATTGCTAGTTATTGTCAGTTTGACAGGTCTTATCCTAGTTCCAGAAAAAAATTTATGTTTAAACTACTTTAATTTAAAAACATCTTGCCCTAACTAATTTAAACATACTGTATATCGGTGAAATTGTTTTGTCCCAAGATGAACATCTGTAGTGTTTTTTGTAAGGCATGTTTGTAAAAACTTCTTAATTGTCCTAATATAAATAGGGCCTAGTCCTGGCTTAAGCTAAACTCTGTCTGGGAAACCACCCCATAGTGTTTTAATGGCACTGAACAGCAGCCGCATGTTTGAAGCCCATCAGAGGACTCCAATGGGTTACATTAAACTAAAACAATGACAAAGTATGAATAAAGTTTCACATTTTTACAAGTATTTTTTAATTTATTGGCATTAATAATATAATTTTTGTTAAGGTGCAAAGTAAAATTCAGTTAATTTCTTTATGAAGTTTTCCTCTGTCTGTCTACCATTAGCAGTGGGCCAGAAACAGTTGACAAAGACCTGAATGAAAGCGTCCTGAATTTTAGCTCACGGTGCCGCCAGCGGCTAAGAGTCGTTTCTAAGCAAACGTGAAGTGTTTTTCTCTGGGTGTGTCTACAAAACCCCGCACTGATTTATTTCAACAGAGAGCAACACAAAGCCGCAGTCGTACGCTCACCATAACGCATGATGGAGAGCGCTTTGTGCCCACTTCATTAATTTTCCGCCCCGCATCTCCGACCCTCATTTTGCTTTAGGCTCTGTTTTGTTCTCCAAGCCAATAGAAACGGCAAAGAATAATTGATGCCCCGAGACTCTAGACAAGACAATAGGTTACAACAGCGGCCGGCGTTAGATCGAGCGCAAAGAAAAACTGGACGGCCATCATTTGGCCTCATAGATCTCTGCAGACGCTCGCTGGAAGTCTTTCAGTACAGATGTGAAGATTGAATTCAACTCCTGCCTGCTACTCCGCTTAAAAAAATCAACCACACAAAAGTTCATGTAAAACACTAAAAGCTGTTTCACGCATGACTTTCTGCATTCTTATATTTGCATAAATCAATCCGCTTGTTTAAAACAATTAGCTTCATTTTGGCCTTTACAGTAAACGATTTGGCATGTGCCATATTAATGCTTTACTATTATATAAAATACTATACATTTATCTACTTAAATTAAGCTGATTATATTATTGTAGGCTATTTAATGACAGATTCAGTGGTGTGACAACATGCCCCACTCAGATGTCAATGCATATTAAACAAAAACTGTATCTTTACTCCAGAGCAAAACTATTTTGCATCAGTTTTAGCATTGTAGATGCGGAAAATTATATTAGCAGAAAATTGGGCCGAGTGCTAGAAATTGGTGTATTTGATGATGTGTTTTTTTCTATTTTGAGAGAGATCATTTGGAAAGTTATGATGAAACATATACAGTTATTTATTGCATTAGGAAAATACCATATACACAAAACAAAATGGGCCCTTTGTACACCAATTTTGTCACATTTTATGAATGATTTCAACTTATACAGTACCCCTTTGGAAAAAGTAAAAAACAAAAAAGGTCTGAAACGTGTCATATTTTAAAAGTACTCAATTTTTTGTAATTTTATTTTCTCTCTTTATCTTCTTTCTTCTCTGGTAACATATGACTAATATCTCTTGTTCGTGTGGCATTGAGCAAAATGTGATTTCTGTATTTATTGTTTTTGTATAATAAAAAATCTTTTCTCCTGAGTAAAAATGCTTGAACACATGATCATGGGTGAGTCACATGGCTTTAATTTCTCCTCATACATACACACGCTATAATGATTA
Source organism: Misgurnus anguillicaudatus (assembly GCF_027580225.2). NCBI lineage: Eukaryota > Metazoa > Chordata > Actinopteri > Cypriniformes > Cobitidae > Misgurnus > Misgurnus anguillicaudatus. Next base: position 352,172 of record NC_073357.2, on the reverse strand, counting down.
ATCATTTTCTTTCTTATTACAGGACAATGTAAATAAAACCTCCGGTCACATGTCGATCATCTCCTCTCAGTGCAGGAATGTGTTGTATTGTGGAATCATAGGAAACGGTCTGATGTAGTTTTGTTAGTGCACTTGACTTTAGTAAGCAGTATTCAGTGTCATCAGTCAAGCAGGACTGTGTTGAAGATCCAGATGATGCCATTCCCCTCCTGCTAAAAACAACAAATAAATAACAGGAATACTACTACTATCATCATTCATGATCAATAATAATAATGGCAGATTGGTCAGCATGAAACCCATGTAACCTCTCAAACGTGAAGCATTTCTGAGTGAAAATATTCAATGAGAAGGAGGGGATTGAATTTCTCTGTTGCTATGCGTCCAGTGAACACTGACACCGTAATGATCAAGACGTGGATGTGATTTAAATAAGATATTTACTGTATAAACAGATCTATAAACACAGACACTTAATGAATGAACAGGGTTTCTCTTGTACTGTATTGTTATACGCTTTCACTTCATTATTTAATAAGCATCACTTTCTACCCGTCTGAACTCTTCTCCCATCTCCTCTGATGATCTTCAGACACATTTATGATTGACAGATACTGGAGTATTGTTTAATCATTATTATATTCTTATTATTATTATTCTGAGCCTATTATTGTTGCTTATTCATTAAAGAAGTCTAGTTATTATCTTACACAAGACATGAAGTGTAATGTTTGAAAACAGCACTGACCATCTCCAGCTTTCATTCTGAGACTCTGAGATCTGTAAAAAGAATACAGTATACAGTTTACAATACAACAAAATAAACAAATCATTAAACTCACAAACGTCTGATTAAATACGGCAACATATATGATCACATTCATTTCTCATGAGTAAGAACCAATGAGATTTGAGTTCTGCTTATTAATCATTCAGTTCAGATTAATTGTATGATTACTGTTTGTACAGTGACAATATATCTTTATTATACCACGGGCTGATTAATGCTTTATTCTGATGATCAATTACTCATTACTTAAAATCTTTCTGTGTTTAGCTGAAGAAAGTCATGAACCTCAGAGATGAGAGTGAGTAAATCATATATATATTTTTTAATTTCTTTAATTTCTGGTCTTTTTAGACTCACATAAACCTCATTGAAAAAGACAGCTAAAACTGGTGAGCTGGTAAAAAGTTGGTTTTTGCTAGTGTAGCAAGCTGGTTTAGCTGTGTCTGGTCACTTATGCTGGTCACACTGGACTTAGCTGGTCAGGCTGGAAGACCACCAGCTTGACCAGCTTTGCCAGGCTGGGAGATCTAGCTTAAACCAGTTACTGACACTCTAAACCAGCCACCAGCTTATGGTTGTTTTTTAAAAAGGGAAAATTAATAATTCACATATAAAGTAGAAAAACACACAATTCTATCATCTAAATATTTTTTTAAAACGTGGTTTATGTAGAGGTGTTGTAACAGTGATCTGAATGACTTTATAGCACACAGGCAGAAGTGATTCAGTAAGATACGTGCGCTGTCTAAACTGGTGTGTGAATGACGTCACGGTCATGTGATCGTGTGTGAATGAATATGTGAACGTAACTCACCGCTCACGGGATGATCAAGTAAATGATCAAAAACAAGAAGATATCAAACAGCAGAAAGAGCCAGAAATCAAACCAGTACGAGTGTTTGGGCAGAGACGGCAGAGAGTTACGTGTGGCTTCCATCATCTCCCTCACACACACGCGCGCTTCCTGCTCACTGCAGACAGCGCCCACTTCCGGCTCACTTCATAATAAAAGTCACGCATGCGCATCGCACATTATGCAGGACAAACTTTGATAACATACATTCAAACGCTGCTAATATCCATTTACGATATAAACATTATTATTTATTTAGAGCAACAGAAATACTGTCACCATTTACTCATCTTTGCAATAAACCACATAACTCAGCATATGTTGTTGTGTTTTGGTGCTGTACTGATGACCATGCTGGTGATCAGTCACAGCAAACCAGCACCAAAACACAACAACATGCTGGTCGTGCTGGTGTACTGTCTGATTTTTTTTCAGCAGGAAAAAGTCTTTATTAAGCTCTTTTTGTCAATAAATAATTAAATAATAAATAAATAAAATGCATTAAATTATTTGTTTATGTCCTAATGAACTGCTTTGATGAGTGTCTTTATTGTATTACATATTTTCTTTTACAACTGGAATTTAGGGCAGGCACATTACATGCTTGATTTAGTAGCCTATGACATTTAGTTTGTGTCACAAATTGCCATTGTTAGTTGGTATTGTGAGACGGGACATATTTATTCTATAAAGAGCATTTCATTGGATAAAATTTTGATTTTTTTTTTTTCAGAAGAAAAATACTATAATTAATGTAATTTAATTTCTAGTTTTGCATCAGTAGACTACCTTATGGGGTTTGTGTGTATTAACTGTTGGGGAGAGTGGGGTTAAGTGAGATTTTTTACATTTGCTCCCCTCTAAGCGAGCTCAGTGGCGCCCCCAAGGGGGGGCCAGGGGGGGCCGCGGCCCCCCCATAAAAGTCACTGGCCCCCCCAGTGGCCCCCCCAAACAGAATGAGATTTAAAAAAATTATTATTTTTTTTTTTTTAGATTTTTAGATTGAAATAATAGTAGTAATATGTATTCATTAAAATGTACACTAAAAGCACTATGTAAAAAAATAAAATACATTTGTATAATTTGATAAATAGAATACAACCTTAACCCCTCCCCTCTCCTTTACCCGCGATTACGCGCAGCCGCACTACCATCCATGTGACGTACACGTGACGTCCTGTTCGCTCCTGTTCAGCCATTGCATGCATTACAGAAGAAACTCACAAACTAGTAAGTAAAACTCAGTTAATTCTACGTTATATAAAGCATATTGTTTCAACTTAGATAATCACTGTCAGGATTTAAATTGGGCTGGGGCCATCCGGGGCTAAACCCCGGCACCAGAGACGTCATGCCCATTCAAACTGACCCTCGGTTTTTCAGCCAACTGGATTTTGCATGCAACCTCAAAATCAAAGAAGCATCCATTAATCTGTTGCTTGTCTTTTAATCTGTTAAATATGCGCAATATTATCAATTCTGTGCTGCATCCTTGTCACTTTCACTTGTCATTTTCGCTGCTTTGATCCTGTTAAATTTCTTTATTCTGGCGTCATCAGCGTCGGAGCGCGCTCACAAGCTTTGCTGTTGCATTTGGCTATCTGAGGAATTAAAACGTCTAAGAAACGCCCACAACATTTCCAAACCCCAGGACGGTAATGTGCAGTTAACCTCCTCTGTGTAGAAAATTTATAGTTTAAAATATGACCGTCTGGACTTTATATTAGTAGAGATTTCTAGATTTATCTTCTTGGCACAACGCCAAAGTTCCCCAGAGTTCACGGGGGCGCAGAATCACACATGCTCACATACGAGGTAACATTTAATGCAAAAGTCCGTTACGTAATAATTTTATCTAAACATATTTTTTTAAATCGTTATTGAACATTACAATCAATCACGTGGCTATAGCTTATGTCATTTTCGTTGTTTATGTACTTTATGGATTTAAAATTACATTAATTTCATAGGATAATGCAGTTGTTTTGCAAAATGCATTAATGACACAATTAGAAGTCATTAAACAAAACGTAAATAAACAAAACATGCCGTTTCAGATGTAAATATGATGCCAATATGTCATTAACCTCTTAAACCCTGAGGACCCTGTCCCGGGTACAAAATTTCGTATTTTGACTCAAATAAAATATTCTTTTAATCTTTAATGGTCCATCATGGACCCCAGTAACACATATGAGATACTGTTTGAAAGCTTAGACTCTCTACTTTCTCCAGATATGCATCACTTTGAGAAATCTTTTACTGTAAGAAAGTTATTTACACTTAATTTACACTATCACCCCCCCATAATTTTTTATATGATTTAATATTCACATATTTCATATTTTTCAAGTATGACAAACATGGGCAAGTCTTATATCAACTGAAAGCTCTCATTCTCAGGAATAAGGCTACAGCGTTATTTTTGTTCTATTATCAACACATATCCAACAATAGTTGAATGAATAATAAGGTAAAAAATCGTCTTTTGTAAACATATGGGAAAATTGAGTGTGGACTGCCTCAGATAGCACATATAGCCACAAATGATACACCATCTTTTCTCTTAGGTCCTACTCTAAAAAATGAGTCCATTCACAGCATTTTCTTAGGTTGTGTGCATGAATAATCCCTTGTTATTTATTATATGTCCAAAACAAAAAATTAATATTTATATGAAAAATGTATTTTTGGACACTTCAGTAAAATGAAAATAACTTTTGAATGCGACATGCTAAAGAGATCATTCTTTTTTTGGGTGTTTACTGTCTGCTGCTGGTAACAACCAGAACTGTCTGCAGTCTGCTAGAGCACACAGAACCAGAGTTATACACTATCAGAGGCAGTATTTACAACATATAAAAAAAAAATTTGGTGTTTCCTCATATGAAAAACAACATAAATAACACTATTTGTCACAAACAGCAGCTTTTTATGTAACTTCAAAGGGTTTTCTTTAAAATGATATAAAGCAATTGCATTTATTCCACTGTATGTGGTTATGGTAGCACTTCAAATGTTTTTTGGCAGAAATTTAACTCCATAAGCGTATTATTCCTCCCATCAGTTGGAGTAAAATAACTTTTGCATAGATTATGATAGAGAAAAAAAATATTTTTTCCTCTGTAAGCTGGCAATTGCTGGAATCAAACAAAACTGTCTGCAGGGAGCTGAGGCACTCAGGGCCAGAGTTATACACTTTTAAATAAAAACTTTAGAAAAAAAACATCAAAAAGCGCCTATTTATTTTTGTGTTTATTAGAGGACTGACATCACATACAACCATGTTTAGCACTTTCAACAGTGTTTTATGTAATTTCAAAGGGTTTCCTGTAAAATGATACCAAACATTTGTATGTAAACCTCTGCATGTGGGTATGGGAAGCTTTTGAAATTGGGTAGGCCAAATCCAGGCGAAAATCCCGAATAGTATTTGATATAAAAGTTAGTCAACACTTTTGTTTTGGAGGTTTTTGCATGAAGGCTGGGGCGCTCAGCTTGTTAGAAATGTAAGTGCCATAGAAAAGACTGAAGAATCTATAATATTTCGTTTGATGTCTGTGTATGCACACATTTCTGTGAGCTGTGCACACTGTGCCCCCTTAAAAAAGCCCGGCACATAGGCTGAAGGTCTCGCTCTACTCTTGCCAGTGTACCCGCTGCACTTGTGCATGTGCACTCGCTGCCTGCGGTGCCGCAAAGGGAATAATGTGTTTCCATTAATTATGGGGCATACTCACCAAACGCAAGTTCAACTATTTGCGCGAGTAGATTACATACAAAGTCAATGCAAAGACGCAATCAGACAGACGCGTCCTCGCAAGGGGCGATGCGAAATGCCAATGACGCGAATTGGGCTGCGCCATTGCCGAAAACACGCGCTTTTCCCTTCAAACGCATCTTTGTGTGTATGTGTATGTGTGTGTGTGTGAGAGAGAGAGAGACAGAGAGAGAGGTAAGATTGGTGCCCACGTCGAGAAAACTTTATAGAAGACTAGAAACGTGTTAAGGACTAAAGTATGTCACTCATTTAATTACAGTATGTTAACTGGATAACACTGGATATAACTCATTGTATAGTTTAATAAAATAATGTATTTTAAATTCCACCTATTCCACCATCTGATCTTTAAATTATTTGCAATTTTTATTTGTCTCTAGTAAATCATATACTAGTAATAAATAAGAATAACTATACAAGTAGCATTAAAAGCAAAGGGAAAACTGTTGACCATTAGATTCAGGCATAATAATTTTTAAATTTTGCCACCCTAAGATTTGTACTGGCCCCTTTGTGCCCCCCCCATGAAAACAATCCTGGGGGCGCCACTGAGCGAGCTTAAATGATATATCAGTCAAATTTACACATTTCCCATTAATTCAGGATGTTTCCTAGCTATGAAAATTACCAGAATGTATTCAGGACAAAGAGCAGTGAAGATTGTTTTAAAAAAGTGGTCTTGTGTCTCATTTTACCCCAGCTTAGGGGTAAACTGAGACAGACCAGAAAAATCAAGGGGGTAAAGTGAACCAGCTTGGGGTAAACTGATCCACTTACTTTTTCCACTCTGAAACTACCATAACAGCACATATTGTAACTGATAAAATCCTGACAGCTAGCTTGACAACCACACATTACAGAACTAATGTTGGACTAGTAACAGAATCAAGGGGATTGGTCAATTAAGAACATTATTTTTCTAAACACTTGAAAGTACAGTAACTCTGAACCAAAATCAAATACAACATAATATAATTCAAAAGTTATATTTTTTGGCCAGTTTTTGCCTTTATTTAACAGTGAGTTATGGAAAGGACATTGAAAGTACAGAGAGGAGAGAAGGGTATTGGATCAGCAAATGACCACGATCGAACTCGGGTCGCAGAAAGTGTGAAAGCACCACATGTCGGAGCGCTGCCCACTACACCATTGGCTCCGACAATTAATTAGTTCAACGATTTGCGCAAGTAGATTACATTCAAAGTTAATGCAAAGAGACGATCAGATGCGTCCTCGCCTGGGGCAATGCGAATGCCACATGAGCGGAGCATTGCTGCGAAAACATGCGCTATTCTCCTCAAACATGTCTTCGCCCAAGTTGAAAATATTTATCTCGAGCGAAAAATTTGCATGACACAATGTTAAATCCTGCTAGTAATCTAGAGTGAGTAATGCTATGTACACACCAAATGCGGGGCATCGCGTTACTCGATCTAGATTACTCGCAGGATGCAACATTGTGTCATGCAAATTTTTCGCTCGAGTTGAATATTTCCAAATTGAGCGAAGACGCGTTTGAGGCGAATATCGCGTGTTTTCGTGGCAAACGCGCCACCCATATCACGTCATTCGCAACGCCACACGCGAGAACGTGTCTGATCGCGTCTTTGCATTGACTTTGTATGTAATCTACTTGCGCAAATCGTTGAACTTGTGTCTGGTGTGAACCCACAGTACCATGATACCTCGCCTTTGGTGTGTACGTAGCATTAGAGACTTCTTTCCTTCCTTGACCTAAGCGGCTGCCCTCTCCATCTCCTCAAGGGGTGTTTTTTCATAATGGTTTTTCTGCAATGTTTATAAAATAAAAATAAAACATATGTAATGTAATATTACATTAAAATATGTTTTAGACTAAACTGAACTTGTGCCTCATGTCTCACTTTACCCCACCGCCACATTTTAGAAAAAAACTATCTCTCTTGGAAATTCAGGCTAATCTTCAGCTAGCATCATCACAAGGTTTTATATGTTGGTAGTTCATAAACATGTGTGATATAAGTTTTTCTACCTGAATCAATTTGCTTTGGCACAACAGTTGATTAAGTTGACAGCAAGAAAATTTACTTTTACAAGCAAAAATATATTGTTGTGAAAAAACATGCTAACCACAGCAGCATGAGGTCCTGTCCTTGATGGCCAAGGGGAAATTTGAGGGGCTTAAAAACATAATGGTCACATGACCACAAATGTGTTCCGTTGCCTAGATACAGGGGGTGTCTCACATTACCCGATGTCTCACTTTACCCCACTCTCCCTTAATTATTTGCCTTTTTGAAGTTATGGCAATGTTAGAGCGTTAAATGTGGTAGTTGTGCAGTCCCTGTTGGAAAAACCAGCAAGCCAGCGTATGTTGTGTTTTGGTGCTGGTTTGCTGATGACCAGCATAGCAACTAAACCAGCACCAAACCAGCATGGACCAGCATGATGGGAATTATGCTGGTCTATGCTGTTTTTTCCAACAGGGGTGTAACAGATGATAGTCATTGTTGGTAATATGATGTAGACTGTGACATTGATTTACTGTAAGCTACACTTTAATTATAAAAGACCATATCTACAGTGTTTATAGGTTTAAAAAGAATGAAATGTATATGTCTGACTCACACGGTATGATATTTACACTTACTTTTACTTATTTACAATGAGGAGCCTTATTGACTTGTATTGTTTTTAAACTCAGCTAATGATATTTAATGATATCTCCCTCATAGAAACCTAGCAGCATTTTCACAAAGGCATCGTTTAGTAAGTTTATAAAGCGCTTTAAATTGCAGGCATGTGTAGCTAAAACACACACCGTGTACAAATCCACACAAACCGGCTCCCACAGAAACATTATGTATGTTCAGCTAATGTGTCTACAGATGGCTAAGCACCTCTTAAATTGTGAACGGTTGGAGCTCAGGTTGTGTTAAAGGCAGTTTGTTTTAAAAAGCATCCAGTTTCAATGGCAGTGTATAAATCGACAGATCCACAGTGACTTCAGCCCTCAGGAGCAGACGCCTCAATAAACCAACGCTCCTCACACCATGAATGTTTAACAACGAGGTGAAAGACTGCACTGATCTGTGATCAGCGGCAGCGCATTGACATCTGAAGGCACAAACGAGGAGCTTTTAAAACAAAAGTGACATTTTCTTTATTTCAGTGTTTGTCACAGATCAATAAAGGATTTTATTGTCACCTTAAGCTCAGTCTGTTGTGTTTCTAATAGCCAATGTATGTCATTTTAAAAGACTAACATTGAATATAACCCTAATCTAAAAACCCAACAGAGCGCTACTTCCACTGAAAGGTTGTGGATTAGGATTATAATGTACAAACTCTTTCCTATGGTTTGCTGTTTTCAGATAAAGTCTTTCAGGCCCAGCATCTTTAATATTCCTCTCATCTTCTCATTGATCAGCTTGTGTTATTTACAGATGACACTAAACACAGGCACATCGGTCTGTCATTGTTAATGCTCAACTCATTTCTTCACACTTCTGTCTACGGTTCATCCAGCCTCACAGCGTTCAGACAGACACAAATTGCGCTACAATCGAGTGTTTGATTTTGTGTGCATCCAGTCAGATGTTTTTGACCCTGGTGTTACGAGTTATGAACGCTCTCTGACAGAATCCTGTGAAGCATTCGATTTCAGGACTAATTGTTTCGTCAATAATGAATTTCACTTTTAAAGAAGGAACTCTTTCTCTTCATCGTTGAGGCTTTAGAGGTCAAGAGATAAAGTCAAGACCTTCCACCCCACAAAACTAGTACCAGACCTACAAAACCAGTAAGATAAGCAGACAGAGCTGTGGATGAAATCTGATTTGTGATGCAGTTTGTAATTATAAAACATTTGCCCAGAGGAGATCTGGAGAGTCTGGTCTCTCTCAAGGTTTTCTTTCTTCATGTCTGTCTGTTCTTTAGCCCTGTTGCCTTTGGCTCGCTTAGTTTGGTTTGTAAAGACAAAATAAATATTGAATAATAATGTCAGACAGGTTAGTTTAATATCGAGATGATTTTTGATGAGTGCATGAAGTGTCTTAACTACAAAACCTACAGCACAGCTATAACTCATGTGATTCCCTTAAAGGGGGCATATAATAAAAATCTGACTTCATGTTTAAGTGCTATAATTGAGTGCTTCTGTCAACCTAGAAAATATGAAAAAGATCAACTCAGCAACTTAGTTTTGGTAAACCATTCTATTAAAGCTTAACTTTGAATTACGTTACGTTACCCATACATTGCATTATTACTCCGATCACTAGTACGGATTAATCTTAGCCGCTGTATTTTGCTACTTTATGGTCCTATGATTTTTCAGTTTTTATTAATGTAAAGCTGCTTTAGAACAATGAAACAATTGCGGAAAGCACTATATAAATCAAAATTGAATTAATATTGAATGTCACCTAACTGTGAGGTGAAGAATGAAGTGGGTTTGTTTGAAGGATCTTCCTGCTTTATTTGTGAATGTTGTCCATGTTGGCAGCTCAGTGGGTTTTGTTATAGGTGTAAGACACAGCCGAGTGAGTTAATGTGGCCTGCGGTATGTTTGTATGGCAGTATGTTTGGAGCTCTCGACTTTTCATCCCTCTCTCAGGTGTCATTGTGCAGCATATCGCCATGACAACACAAGGATGGAGACCAATAAACACGCAAGCAAACAAACAAGCACTGATGCTGCAAGAATTACACACAGATTTTCTCTCACGCAGTTCACGCAACAGGAGAAAACACAACAACACAATACACGTCAAGTGTTGCTCCACATTTCACACAAGAGGAAATCTCAAAGCAGCTTTTGAAGCCATTTATACAAAGAGGAACTGCAGACGACAATGGCAGGAAATCTCCCTGAAGAATCTCTGTCTGCGTCCATCTGTCCATCTGTCTCATAGCTGAAGGGTTGGAGTAATGATCTCGCGCTGGTCTTCAGCTAAAGTGACTGGAGAAGCACCAATCCTGTGTGTCGTGATAGACCTGGCAAACAGCAGAAGGCAAACGCTGCCAGGATTCCACTGATCTCCATTCAGTTTATTCTACTTTACCCTGGCACAATAAAACACACACGCACACGCACGCACACACACACGGTTTACTGGCTTTCATTCTGCAATAGAAGATAGTAATGTTGTGTTAATTGATTTAACCGTTTGTTAAAATAAACATTTACTGTCTCATCAAGACATTTTGTGCAATTCACCAGCAATTACATAACAGTGAAACTCTGTTGTGTGGATTTCTTTCTTTCTGCATATCTTTAACACCCTTTTAGTTTTACATGTGACTGCTGTAATGCTTTTCTGCTCTCAGTAACTGAGTGTAACATGAAGAAATAACGTACGAGCGCTGGCTGTGAAAGAGCGTTTCATCGGTTGGACCTCCTGAACGAATCTGAATTGATGCTTTGAGTCTGAGCAAGTTTGTGAATGAATAAGTTAGGGGAGCACATTACGCACTGTTATATTGTTCAGTCACACGAGAGACACCGTTCACAATAGTAGTCTTTCAATCTCTCGTCAGTGCCGTACAAAGTCTCCGAAATCTCTGACCGTTAAAATCCAGACGATTCAAACGCTTTTCAGTGGTCAGAAATGGAAAGCCTTGACCAGTGAGCTGGGTTTTGATAAAGTCCTGCTCTTATAGCGTAATGAACGCAGCCGCCTGCGGGGCAGAAAGTGAATCTGAGTGCATTAGCGGCGTCTGCAGGGGTCAAACCAGCACCTGTGGAGAGTAAAACTCTTCATTTAGATCAATATTCACATCATTAACCTTTACTGGCCTCACACTAATGGATCAATACAGCTACAGAGGAGCGCTGCACGCCGGAGAAAAGAGCCAGAGAGAAGAAAAACAGCAGGAGGGAGAGAAGCGCCGAGGATTTCGCCGGCGTTTAAGTGAATAAACGATCATCGGACACACGCGGGAGGCCGTGTGCTCTTTTGTTTAGGATTATGACCCACGGAGCACAAAACATTAGTAACCTTTAACCCCTTACTCGGGCTGAAATGCCTCTTTGAACGAAGCGTTTGTGGTGATAAGGTATAAATTTGCTCTGTAAAATGCTTTGAGAGATTGGTATGATAATAATATGCTGTGTTTTTTGAATCCTGCAACAACTAAAACACGCTGGCGTAAGATCGATTTTATTGCGTGTTGTTGGTGCCTTACGTAAGCGCTCCGCTAACCTAACCTAGCAATTCACCCTCAGACTTAACCTTGGTAGCGGCAGAGACCAATCTCATTTTATTTCTTCAGCGTGATCAAAACTATCGTCCGTTACTACACAAACAATGAAGAGATACATAATACAGATTCTCTGATCAGATGCGGCTCGCTCAGGTGCAGAAAAGAAAATGAAGCTATAAAACAGTTTTAATAAACTTCATCCTCAACTGTAAAGTGTTACAAAAAATTATGGGTGAAATTTATATAGGCTGTCAAGTGCGAGATATAACAGCCCGACGCAACTGTCAGCAGCTCAGAGTTTATGCTGTGATTTCTGAAACGAATGATTTCAATCTCTGCCTGATGAAGCTGGTGTATCATTAACACTGAAAGAGGCTATTAAAATGATCGCTTTCTCAAGAGAATCACAGCCCAGAGAAAAAAAAAACAATCAATCGCTTCTCACCGATGCATCTATACGCTTAAAACATTTCTGCCTTTGAACACATCACAGATTACAGGTTTACTGTAGACACAGATGTGTTTCTTATCTTCAGGGCAATTTCCTTTAAGTCATGCTTATCTGTCTGTAGTGTTGAGAGGTCTCCATAGTTGAAGGAGATGATTTGGGTCAATAAAACCAATAGGATTTACAGAGGGGCAAAAATTCTGATAAGACGACTAAAGAAACACGAATATTTCTAGATTTACCCCCCATCCCAAACACTGAGCTTATAAGTTCAATTCAATTCAATTTTATTTATATAGCGCTTTTCACAATTGTTAATTGTTGCAAAGCAGCTTTACATGAGATGATGTAGAGGAGAACACAGAAAATCAATAGATAAAATAAGAAGTAGAATATAGCGGCTAAGGTTACAAGCATACAAGCAAGCGTATTAATAATGTATACAGTAAAGTGCTAAGTTAAGCCAAAGTTGGCTGAATCTCCCTGGGACGAAAAACCCCCTAAGAGAAAACCCGGTGGGAAAAAGTCCTAGAAGGACAAAAACCCTTGGGAGAAATGAATATATATATATATATATATATATATATATATATATATATATATATATATATAGATACGGTAGGGATAGGAAGCGGGTTAGCGGATTAAACTGGTTTAGCCAGTGGTCGTTGGTAGCACATCGGCTGGGCAACACGTTGAAGGACAGCCAATAGATCAGTGGTGTGATGACCTTCACAGCATCAGGAACTGGGCTGTTTGTCTCATTGTCCTCGGGGTCGAGGACGAGACAGGGAGAGAAAAACAGAGTTCTATTAGCGTAGGGGCCGTTCACATGTAATGCAAGCATCATACATTATAGTGGTTTAAGTCAGCTCGGTTCCAGACAGGCTAACTATTGCGGCAATAGTATATTACCCATATGAGGTATGTGAGTGCTTTGTTCTAGACAAAATAACTACTGCGGGAAAAGTACATTTACTGGACATTTTATGTGAATGCTTTGTTAAAGAAGAATGTCTTAAGTTTAGATTTAAATTGATTTAAGTAATATCTTAATGACTTAATATTTCTTTGAACATGTCTTCAGTTCTGTAAGGCGCAAGTGATTTGAACCAATCTTAAGCTGAAGTCTCTGAAATAAAAAGCTTTGTCCAGGAAATAAAATACAAATCAAGCAGCAAACATGAAAATATGAAGATGTTAAAGGAGAGATTCACCATAATTTACGTTCACTTAAAAAAATTAGAAATTTCAATAAAATAATTCACTATGATGTATCAGTTTCATTTTTTTATTTACAGTAAAATGAAAAGTACTTTAATCAACTCAAATGATTTTATATGTTTTAAATGTTTAAATGTGATTTACAATTTTCATCTTTCCCATGCCATTAAGTTTAATGTCCACATATTTATGTAGGAGATTTAGGAGAGTTTGTGTTATATTTTTGAGTTTTGTGGTTACCCTGCTGAAAAAATCAGCATACCAGCAATACCAGCATATGTTGTGTTCACTAGAAAACCAGCACCAGCATTAGCACCATCATTAGCACCAGCTAAACCAGCATTAGCACCAGCTAAACCAGCACCAAACCAGCATTAGGACCAGCATCCCATGCTGGTCATACCAGCAAAACCAGCATATGTTGTGTTTTGGGGCTGGTATGCTGGTGACCACAAGCTAAACCAGCATCAAACCAGCATGGACCAGCATAATTCCCATGCTGGTGTGATGCTGTTTTTTTCAGCAGGGTATTATTGTTCAGATGAATGATGCTGACTGTGGGATGATGTGTGTTGAGCAGTAACTGTGTTCCAGTCAGTACTCAACTTACTTCTTAAACTTATAAAAACTAAAAGTATACTTAAATACTTAAAAACTTATTTCAATTGGTAAAGCCTAAAAAATGAAGCTTTATTAACTATGAAAAACTCACTTTTTCTGGGTTTTGGGGTGTTCTTTTGTGTCTCTGGTGCTTCCACACGCATACAAACTTGGAAAAGATCCATCCATGCTGTTTTGAGTGAGATACCGGTTTCTGAATTTCCTCTGCCCTGAGTATCAGATTCACGATTTCAAAATCAGCTCCATTGTGACGTCGCACGCCTTATCATCACATTCCATTTTGAATTTTCCCGCCCACCACCCCACTACCCAGGTCTCCACCCACCAGGTAGCTATAGCTGTAGCAGTTACTTTTCCATATATTTTCCATACTGTTGTCACCGTTGATATCCTACATATTGTTATCATGTCTCACGGAAATAACAGCACTATTTCTGACAGTGCTGTTTGGATATTATGTATTATACTCCCGCCTACCTTTAAAAACAATGTTTTAATGCATGTTTATGTGTTTACCGGAACCTAAAGTGTTATCTCATATACTGTGTAATGATTTAAATAGTCCTCAGATTGTATATTATATTCTATTACAAGATGTTCATGCGAAATCTGATGTAAACAACAGACTATATATCTATATTCATGGATTATACGCATTTGTGGACAAAAATGGTCATTGGATGTATTCTATTAGATGGTTTGGTTTTCATGGGTTATTCACACATCTGAAACCTTCAGAGAGAGCGAACCTGAGGCTGGGGCTCGAGCCACAAGTTCAACCCCCTGCAACGGAACTGCAAAGAGGAAAAAAGAGAGAGTGAAGGAGGAGATGGGGAGGAGGAGGGATGCGGGAAAAGAAAGCAGCTGGACGCGGAGGCCTGAAGGCTGCATTATATACGCCCATGATGATGATGATTGACAGGCCTGAATGTTTATGCTCCTCCCGAACCTACGTTTAATACTTCATATGAACACAAAGGTAAGAAATCCCGTTTATATTTTGCATGTTGTTATCTGGACTTCTGTCAAAATACTGCATTTATGATGTTAGAGCATCTGTATCTCAAAACAGAGACCATACACTGATGCTTAACCCGTAGACCTTTTAAACGATGTATAGTAATTTTAATATTATTAGCTGCGCATGCGCACATGACGTTAGTGGGGGGGGGGGGCCTGGCCAAAGGAGCAGCAGCTCATACATAAGTAATGAACACCTCAAAACAGCACAATCTGAAATGCACTAAAAACAGAGGCTACTAGAAATGCATAAGATTCTTTTCCTACAAGCTAATTCAAGCAAACAACTTCGAGCAAGAGAATACTTCAGTGTTTTATAAGTTGGGTAATATGATTCCCGGAAAAAATTGTCAGTGGCAGGGAAAGAGTTAATATCTTTTAGACTATAGGGACTTTAAAAAAATACTTTAGTTGGTAACACCTTAAATATGTAAACATTTTCATCTTAAAGTGGGGAAATTTAAGTTAAAAAACTTCACGTTTTAGGCCAGGGCTATTCAATTGGCGGCCCGCGGGCCAAACCCGGCCCCCCAGGTAATTTGATCCGGCCCTTTATGTAGTCTGTAAAAAAGACATCTCTAGAATAAATTTAATAAGTTAGAGAACGGGCCGTACAGTTACGAGTTGATGCGCGTGCGTCTGTTTCATACAGCATGAGCTGCAGAGCGCGAGTCACGTGACTGGTGCGAGCAGCTGTGTCACGTGTTTATATTCGCGCTTTGGTCTCCCCCGCTCGCGCCCGCGTCTCAAGATGCAATAGCTGACAGTGGTGAGTTAAGAGACCGGTCTCTATGGCTGTTTTAACTTTATTCGTTGTATTTCCAGCTTAAAAACGCTGCCTTTTCCGACAATTGTTGTCTGATATGTCAGCTCAATGACTTGCTTATCCACAATGACATTTACGTTAGATGTCTTTATAAAGGAAACTCGTTGAAACGATTTTGTGAACTAGACAAAAAGTTTCTCCAAAATTCAAAGCAGACTAAATGCTCAAATATTATGCGAGTCATCGTTCTCACACAAGAATGCAATTAAAACGAGTTAATCGCCCATCGCTCACAGCCCAGCACCTGCACCACTGTATGTGCATCGCGCTGACAAACATACAACTGATTTTACTGCTCTTGCGAAATCTAAAAACATATTCTGTCTTATTAGAAGCTAGCCTTATGTTTGCCAGTTATTAAGATGGCGGTTGTAGTGTAAATATGGCTACTGTAATAATTAGCTTTGACAAAAAACAGCATAAAACAATTATGTTCCATATTATAAACTGTTTTGTTATGTGTACTTAAGTGAGTAAATAAGTTAAATTCTCAATGAGTGTGATATGGATCTTATTTACCTATTTAAATGTAAAATAAAGCTTACATGGGCATTTTACAATGCACTTATGTTGTTATGCAAAATTTAAAATATTTATTAATAACATATGAACATGTCTGGATGTAGAAAATCCTACTTAGACATCTAACAATGCACTTATGTTGTTGAATGCAGTCTGAAAATACATGTTTGTAGAAAAAGCCTATTGTACAATGCACTGATTTGTTTTTATGTAGTTTCAGAATATAACATTAGTATGTTTAAATGTAGGAAAATGTATATCTCCGTTACATCACTGTTATTTCTCCGGCCCCTCATTTGTGATGCTTTTCATGAACTGGCCCCCACGAAAAACTAATTGAATAGCCCTGTTTTAGGCATTACCAATTGGAGTAATTTTTTTAGATGATCAATCTTTTAGTTTTTACAGTGTTTTGTATGTAAAAAAGCAGCCAGTTATAAATAAATCCCGACAGGGTGATGAGGATACAGAGGGGTCTTGTATCGCCCCTGAAGTGATTTATTTAACATAATAACCGTCTAGATGTTCATTATCCCGCTTATTAAACATCTACTTGCTACATGTGTAAGTATATGAACACAAAATATTGATTTAATAGATTTCATGTAAAGTATAGTTATGTTCATAAGAGCAACATGGTTACATGACAGCTGCTGACACTAAGGTTTATTTTAAACTTTTAAACCTATCAGTTCTGTGTGTTGGGATCTTGCAGATCTATGTGAAGTAAAGGATGTCACACTTAGACCTCTTCAGACCAATATCAAGACAGGCAATGATTCACTGAATTCAAATATTATTGCATCTTCTTTAAAGCTGCTACATAATTCATTTAGCATGCAGATGTGTTGTTAGGGGGTTTTAGGAGTTGCCGTATGTTACTGGAACTGGAGTGGTAGTTAGTGCGGTTAGGCGACTTTCTCCTTGTCCAAGACTCAAGTGATGTTGTGGTTTTATGCCAGTATGGTCCAGGGGCCTCATTTATCAACATTGCGTAGAAAATGTTCTATATTGTACCTACGAATGAAATTTAGAATGTGCCTAAGTACAAAAAAATCCGGATTTATCAAACGTGCGCACGTGGTTCGTACGCACATCAGTAAGTAATCCTTGATGATAAATCCCACTTGTTCTTAAGCACCATGCTCGTGCACGTTCATGTTCATTTGCATTTCGAAACGCCTCCAATGAACCATATATGGTGACAACACCTCCCGTTATATGTCACGTGGTTGTGCTTTTTCCCACATCGCAATAATGACAAAGAGAGCGTAAAAGAGAAACTTTACAGACGCAGAAATTGAGTTACTGGTGGATGAGGTTAAATCCTAATAACACATCCTGTTTGGTTCACTTAGTGCGGGAGGAATGACTAACAAAAGAAAACAAATCTGCATGGGAACATGTTACCAGTGAGTTTAATTCCGTTGGGTATGAGAACACTTTTAGAAATAAAAAAGCCGTTTTATCAGCCAAAAACAAAAACGAAAAAACGCGTCACAGCACACCGATGTGAAACGAGTGCAACTGGAGGACAGACAACTTTCCACCTTGGACAGCAGCATATATAACCAGCATCATTGGCGCGATCTTTGAAAACGCGCTACCGGCGGAATGGATTATTTGCCAAGTCTTCCAATAATGCAAGATAAGCCTTTGCACTGTGTCAAGCATTTGTCGGAGACTTCATTCATACAAATCACATGTAGAGCTTTCACAGATACAGATACATTGCTGTTACCATACTGACATTAATCATTTTTAACACCTGCTTGTGGATAAAAAATAGACACTTCTTTACTCACTGGAACAGGGTCCTATATGTAGTATCGCTATTCTACCACTAGATGCTCTGCGTACGCATACTCAGAGGTGTGCTTATATTTACACACATTTCTACGTATAAGTGCAATTTGATAAATTCCACACTTTGCGTAAAACTGTTCCTACGAACACTTTACGCACACTTCTGTGCGTACGCACGTTTGATAAATGAGGCCCCAGGTCTCTCATTTAAGTCTGCAGGACTTTATGAAAACACTATAGAAATATCTGAACTAAAATGAGTTAAATATGATTTATTATCCGCCAATATTTTCACGAAAAAGTCACTTGTATAAGTAAGATAAAAAAGTTAAAAGAAGAGACAGGACAGCACATAAACCCTCAAGACCGCATCACCTTTGTGTTCAGTCAAATGAAAATGAGTCAAATATACGTCTGCATCCTTCATCCATAAGTAATTGGACTAAACTAGCGAATTCTCCTGCATGACGTGCTTGAAGCTCTGCATGAAACCTTTTGTTCTGGATGATGGAGTTTGTGGCACTCTTCATGTCTCAGTACGCTGCAACTCCAGCATCAAAACACAGGACCGCCATTCTGACGACCTGTTTGTTTGGAAGTCAGCCGCTGTTTCTCTGGCAAACCAGAGAAGGCATTAGCATCACGAGATGCGTCCCGGCCTCTCCCTCTCCGCCGGCGCCAGAGAGGGTGTCAAAAAAACACAACACCTGTTGTGTGATGCGGTGAAGCGTGCACTTTAATTTGATCAGGCTGCGAACAATCGCTCATTAGAGTCAGGAGAGAAGAAGGAGGCGGAGGAAGAGGAGATGAGATCAGCGGAGCGAGCCGCGATACCGCAGATAGAGCCGTACCGAACACCCGCCGAGACAAACGGGTTCAGTGACTGTGTCGTCACTGATGTGCTAGAAGTCTGTACGTGATGCCGGTAGTGACACCAGATGCAGACGATCTTTCCTGTGGCCTTGTGCAAGACATCAAAAGTTATGAGGCTCAGAGTTTGGGATTGTGAAGATGCTGACGTGGATTTTGTTCTGTTAGCCTTAAACTGTTTGACCCAAAACCTGCCTCAATGAATTATTTTCATCTATTTCACAGGTGTGATTGAAAATGTTACGATAAGATAGTTTTTATAGATCATGTGTGTGTTCCTGTCTGGATGAAGGGCTGCTTATTGGTTAAGAAGGCTTCTGGATAACGCACGTGTGGGGGTTACGGCTGCGGGTTTAAATGGTGACACCTATTTAAGATTTTGAAATGACATCGAGCTTGGAACGGGATGTTTAATGGTTCTCTGTACAATCAAACTCTCTGATTATTAAGGAATTATTTGGCTGTATGGTGAGCTGTGTGTTTAACTCTGTCTCTTCTGTAAGTTTTATAGTCGGCCTGTCATGATGCTGAGTGACTGAAGATCCTGAAGAGAAATCTGTCGTCTGTCACTCTAATGACTCTGGAAGTAATGGCCAGATATAAAAGCTACCAGACATCTTATGTCAAGAGTCTCCATGACAAAAACTCCACTTCATAAAGAACTGGAAATAAATTTCACGTTTAAATTCATTGGATGGTCATCTTTCCTTCATGAACAGTTAATCTCCTTGTTTCGCTGAATTGAGGTGGAACTACATTTAGGCTTTAGTCAGATTTTTCCAGCTGAAAGGTTTACGAAATGCCGATCTGGAGTCACGTGCAGCTCGCCGATGAAAGCAGAGGTTGTTCGTAACGCTTAGGGTCTGGATTCGGCCTTTCCGCACCATCATGACATAAACGGAGAGATTTCTGCGCATCAAAGCTGATGACACCATCCCTCAGCGCACCGCAGAATCCATTGTGTTTTCAATTGTCTCGTCTAGCGACCATAAAAAGAGATCGAGTTGCCTGCTGGGCGGGAGCAGTGCGGCAAATTGAAAGTGTAATTTCTAACAATATGGGACCCAGCAGTCGGAAAGCGATTGCCTCCACAATTCTTTTTGTGTGCGCGTGTCTCTCTCTCTCTCTCTCTTCTCTATTGCACTCATCTATGAATGCAAAGCAAAGAGGAAAATGGAAGCTTTCTTCCAAATAAATAAGATGACTCTAATTGATGAGTAAATGACTTTGGCCTGGGGTTACTGTGGCCTCACTGCGTAAAGCCCATTTGTACCGGTGGCACTCAGCGTCCGTTTGTTCGCTTGCAAACTCCCGCTGTGCCGCATCTCGCCCTCCGGAAACTAATTGGAAAACGAAGGGTTGGAAAGAAACGTTGGTTTTACCGAAGGCACTGATTGACATTCGGTGCGTCTCCTCTTTCCACTGGGATTTTTAGTACTTTTGCCATGACAGCAACAAGACCATTGGATTTTTTCCCCGTCTTTCTCTCTCTCTCTCTCTAGTGCCTGAACGCTTGGGTTCGTATGGAAACTTCTAGGAATGTCTGCTTCTGGAATTATAGCTATTAGATTTAGTTCACACTATAGGTTCAATATTCACGATGCAAATATGCAAAAGGCATAGATTCTCTCATGCATGCTAAAAGCCAATTATTTGGATGGCTTTATGTTTTCCTGATACAGGATCATATGCTTTCAAAAGCAAGGTTTAAAACCATCTGTGTAGCGATACAAAATAAAAGATAAAAAGCAAACACATCTCTTGTTTAAATAAACTTTAGTTCAGCCGATCTGAAGGTTTATTTCCCTGTTGAATATGAGATGCTTTGCCAAAGTAAGCCTTTTAGAGTTTCCAGTTAGCAGTTCTGACTTTGGTGGTTTACATACAAACATTCCTCCCAACAACCCTGAAATATGTTCTCAGCAGTAAAAATTCCCACAAGCAATCTGTCTTTCCATTCAAACGCTAATGCAGGGTTACTGTGACTCAAACACACGCTGCTCTAGTAATACTAAACCTTCTCCTCATTCCCTTTGGCACACATGTGCACAGATAATGGTACACAGATTTGATGCTCTCTGACAGAAGGCCAAAGGCTCGTGGGTCTCTCTCGCTTCTCTGCCAGCATCGGATTCCTCTGCCTCTTTTCTCATACGGACGATTAAACATCTCTCGGCTTTCCAGCTCCCCGTCAGAAGCCGCCACCAAAGCAGGTCTAATAAATCTGGAGCAAACATGCAGCCGACTCACAGTAATGTTTGTGATCTAAACACTTCCATCCTGCTGTGGTCCAGCCATGTCTTTTACTGCCGGTACATTGGTGACGGTGGTGGGAATACACAGTTAGCTGAAGATTAGTCCAAAATCTGCTCTCTACTGATGGCACCAAAATGGACCAATGAAATTGCTCTGGTCTTTGTTGATTTGTTAGAAACAATCCTGTGATCTCTGCCTGGTCTCTAATGATTGGTCCAGAATGGTCTGGACCCTGTTTTGAGTGTTTTAAAGGCACAAATGTTTGGCAGAATCCATGTCTTCTAAAATGATGCACTTTACAAATAGAGTTCGGCTCAGGAACAGTCCCGCGTTAGTTTATTGTATGAAATAAATGTCACATAATAGCTATCTTGGTGTTTAACAGAAAATCCCAGAGTTGATCAAGGACAGTGAGTGGGACCTGCGGATGTCTCCCGCTTTAGCGAATCTATAGACTTCACCTCTGCTATGACCTTTTGCTGACATCTGATTTAGCATCTTTCTATGTTGACATGGTTATGAAAGCTCACAAATGAGTCATGCAATCATGACCCATCATGGAGAGAGGAGTTAATCTTCTGTAGCCCACCACCAGATGAATCAGACCATGGGTCACAGCTTTAGAAATTGCATTAAATTTGTCTTACCACCTTACAAGATCCCAGAAGATGAAATCAATTAAACAGACATGAGACAAAACAAAGTGTTATATAAAACAACTCGACGATATTTGTTTTGTCTCTTGACCCTGATTGGTCGAATGTGGGGGAAGTTTGAATCAGAAGAATATTTTCAGAAAACACTTTTAAACCCACAGCCCGAATCTCTTCCTCCGCCTGCGGAGCCTCCACATCCATCATCTCCTTTATGGGCCTTCTTCCTCTTTGTTGGTTGTGAATAGCAAGTCTTTGGAAAAGAAAAAACACAAAAAACTTCTATTATAAAGGAGGAAGAAGAGGTCACGTCTGCCTGTGGCCAGAATCCACACACACACATGCACACACACACAGACACACACACACACACACACACACACACACACACACACACACACACACACACACACACATTCTGGTTTCCATGTTTTGTGGGGACATTCCATAGGCGTAATGCATTTTATACCGTACAAACTGTATATTCTATTCCCCTTACCTAACCCATTCCCTAACCCCAACCATCACAGAAACCCTTCTACTACTTCACATTTTCAAGAAACATCATTTTGTTGGATTTATAAGCTTGTTTCCTCATGGGGACGTCAAAATGTCCCCACAAGGTCACAAAAACACTGGTATTCCTATCTTTATGGGGACAATTGGTCCCCACAACGTGATAATTACCAGGTACACACACACACACACACACACACACACACACACACACACAGTTATAAATTAATTTAGCCTTAAGTAAATTCTGAATAACTTTTTAATTTGAATAAATATACATCAAAACTACTTTTTATAGATTTATTTATAGATGTTTATGATTTTACAAACTTAAAACCTTGCAGAAAGATTGCAAAGATATAATCTGAATTCACAAATCACAAAGAGAAAATAGAGTAATACACAGGACTTTAGCAGCTATTTTCAGCCATGCAAGTAAAGATCTAATGAAATGTGGAAATGTCAAAATCTCAAAAACCCATTTGTCAATCTTTCCGTTTCAATAACATATTTCATAGCTTCACAACACCAAGCACCCTACGTCTGTTTCTATGCTCTCTAGAGGACATTCTCATGGTAATCTCACTATGGAAGACACAGAATCACTTTAGGGGTGAATTTCAACCGTGTTTTAACTTCATCTACAATAAATAAACTTTCTTTCAAAATCTAACCAAATCTGGTCAGTAAAAGAAAAGTTTTCAAGTCGGCATCAGGGCCATTATGGATTTATGTCTGGATTTACATCAGCGTCAGGGCCATTCTGGATTCACTATGATGTCAGGGCTGTTACAGATTCATGTCGGGATCAGGGCCATTCCGGATTCACGTCTGTGTCAGGATCTTTCCATATTCACAATGAGATCAGGGCTGTTACAGATTCACATCAGCATCAGGACAGTTATACATTCACGTTGGCAGCAGAGTCGTTCCGGATTCATGTTGGCATCAGGGCTGTTCTGGATTCACGTTTAAAGGAGTCATACCCAAGTGCTTTGTGTCCAACGTTTAACCAATTGAGATTCTGAAAGTTCTTTGGTGTAATTGGGATCTGTCCGATATTGACTGAAACATGTTGGTGGTCATTTCATCTGAAACCTGCAGTAGTTTTATGATGGGATTTGTTTGTTTGTTTGGCAAGGATTTGGTTTGTTGATTGTGATTTTATACATCATGTTTTACCATCAACAACTAATAAGTGAATAGAGCATTTAATGATACGAGCTGTTCCACATCTAAGCGTTTAATTTATTCATCCATTATTCAGATCATGATTCAACATTTGAGAGTTTGAACATCTAAACCTGATGTTCATCACAATTGTAAACCTAATGAAGTGTAAGAGAAATAAGCTCAGAGCACTAAAGTCATGTCATTTACTTCATCCGAGCCACCAAACACAACGTCAGACTCCAGAGATGTGGACATATGTGACTCTTAAACACAAGCAGTGGTACAGTGTTTAGAGATCAGGCCAAACGAACCAGGCACAAGTAATGGGGTGGGGTGCAGTTGTGGGAGCTCTAACCTTGATGTCAATTATGCAACCGTCTAACTCAACCTTTATTCAAAACAACCATAGTTGACTTTACGAAGAATAAAATCAATACATAGAAAGACAATATAAAATAGATAAGACAGAATTAAACAAAGTTTATATTCTTCCAAAAATCTCATACAGCACTATTATGACGATTATGTCACTACGTCACAATAAATAAGCGTGAGGGAGATTTAAAAGCATATTACGAGTAGTTTGCTCCTGATACGCTCTTGTGACAATAACATGACTTTTTACTGGTGTTGTCATACACCTATCGGTCTGTGCAGTGCTGCACGAAGTCAAACACACCTAGCGAGCAAGCACGCATATCTTCTGGTCATCCCCAAAACAATTACATCATAATGACGTAAGTGTACTCGGGTCTGGATTATAAAGTGAAGGGTGAAAACAGACCAGCGGGGGAGTGGGGAGGGGGAACAATCACCCCCCCCGCATGCACTTTGGAACAGTTAAGTATAATGTGAGTAGGCCCTTACTGAGATCTGAGATTTTCAGCTCTTCCCTGAACTTTTCAACTTTCTGCCACTTTAGATGGAAATGGCTAACTCATGAATTATTGAGAAGAGCTGATAACAGATAGAGTCATTCTCGAAATCACTGTAAAAACAGAAAAAAACATCACCCTTTGATGTTCAGTGATGATGTATTTCCTCTAAAAACAGCGGGTTGTGCACGGGGCATTCTCCTTCTAAAAAGCATCTGATTGAACAAACATCTGTGTAGTGTTGTTCTTCTTTATTTTTGGGAAGGTATTTGTATATGAAGTCTCAATGCACAGTTTTCATAGATAATAAAATGAGTATATGTATCATCATACTGGCAGTATATTTTATTATTAATCTTAGAGACTATATAAAAGTTTTAATCTACGTTACAGTGGTGATCCTCATTCTGCTTTAACCATGGTCTCGAGACTGAAGGATGCCTACTATATACACTATATGTAAGGAATAATTAATGACGGGCCATTGAATTATTAGAAAATAATGCACAGGGTGGTAATGCGGCACAACGCAGAGTGCCTTTACACTGCGGGTGTGCATTGTTTTCAAATAATTCAAAGGAGCAGAGTCAATTATTCCTCTTTTACCACGGTCACCACAAATATTACTCTGGTGGTGGTTAATATATATATATCCAGATGGGATTCTTTAAAGTCACTTGTAAAACTGAATGTAATTATTATCAAACAATAAGTGTTAATTTACTTATGAATGTTTGTGTTTTATAATGTGTAATGTAAATGATATGTTAAATAAATAAACCATGTTATTTATGTAACAGTACATGGTATAAATCAATCCCATGGATAAAAAAGATTGATAAACGCCTGAGTTATTCATCCATAACATAAATAAGACATGATGTTTTAGATGTGTTCAGTATGTTGATGAGCGTCACGAATGTGATCACATTGCGATTTCTGTTATGACAGATATAAGAAGACTCTTGATTTTTGTCTGATGAGAGCTACGCGACAGCGGTTAACAAATGTCTCATTACAGCACTGACGATTCAACGCATCTCATGAAGGTCCTCAAGAGAAATGATTCATTTCAAATTCAGAGTCGCCCCTAAATAAGAAAGTTTGAGGCAGTTCATGTGCAGTCGAGTCAGCGGAAAAGTGCAGCGAGCAATCAGCCCTATTCAAGCCCCATTAAACCCCATTGACTTCCAGTAATCACTCTGCTTTTCAATGTGATGTTATTTTGCACTCGTGCACTGAACAAGGACCAACACCGAAACGTCTCCACAGCCTGCTCATATGCCAATGTTTGCAGGAACTTCTTATTTAAGAAAAGACGTCGGTCTCTAAAAAAACTCCATTCTGTTCAAGGAAGATTTCATTTAAATGTTTCTTAGAATCAAAAGACTCCAGAAATGTATGTAAGACATATATCCGGCTATATCATATGCTTGGCAAAGCGCTGTTTTTGGCTAATTTAAGTAAGACACGGTTATCATTTTTACATTCAGCATGCATTTGCGCCTATTTTTGCCCCCTGCTGGTCTGAAAACGAGATGTGTTCAGGCGCATTGTTGGCGCGTTGCTATTTTGAGGCAAATAAAATAGACTACACCACTGACCAACTAAAACCGGGATTAAATTCAATATTGTTTTGGTTATTTAATGAGTGCGTTAGTAATATGAGCCTATAAATAGGACAACAATGCGCAACACACACACAAAGTTTTAAATATAAAAATTAAAGGATTAAAATGTAAAAGATTATTATTGAGTCTCTTGGACATAAATGAGGAACGATTATGAGACGTTAGAAGGCGTAAAGGGCAGCCTGGTAAGTAATTAAATGTTTTGCTTTAAACAAATATTCTGAAATGTTTTTTTTAAATGCTACCCCACGGATTTATTGTAAATGATGACTTTCTACCTGTGGATATGATGAGATGAGAACCATTTTTAAGTAGCCTAATGCTTTTCAAAACACTCACGGTGCTGTCAGAGTACTGAAGGGTCTCCACAAGTTTGCATATTTTATATCTTTTTTTAAGAGTACAAACCTTTTCTTGCATATTTGTTAATTTTTTTTTGAGATAACACAGATCATATATGCTATCCATTCATTTACAGCAATTAAAAGCCTCCTAATTTTACTTCCATGAATGAAAGAAAACAACTTTTCAATACAAATGAAAACAACAGTTTTTAATATCAATCTTAAACTGGTGGAACAACTATTTTAGACTGTGCTCTAGGCGCACAAACCATTTTTCCTGTCGTTAAATTAGCAAAAGTGGATTCGGGCATGCCCGTTCAGGCTGTGCCCTTTAGACAATGCGCTTAGATTGTTAAAATAGTGCCCTCATCATCTTCAATAGAGTCACTTTGTCTAGAATTATACCCTTAAAATGCTTTTTAAACACAATTAATTCTTACTACCACTTTTTTGCTTTTTCCTCATTATTTAGTTCAAGTTCAAAAACTATTTTTTTATTGTAGTTTTGTAATAAAAATAAAACATTGACATGAACATTTAAGCACTGGAACTTTATATCAAAATGTTTTTAAGATATTTGAGTAGTTTTTTCAAACATACCTTACAAAAAACATTACTGATGTTGTGCATCTTTAGACAAAACAATGTCACTGATATATGTTAGGATACTTCAGTACAAGGTGTTTTTAAATGAAAGCAGCTGAAACATGCATTTTAATCTGGGACTAGGATAAACCCTCTAATGAGAAACATTTTAAAGGGGCCATTTGTAAGAATTGAGGTAAAAGATTTTTAAAAATGATCTACACGCATCAAAATATTGAGAAGAAATAAGGGCAAAGATGTCATAAAAAATGATAAGCTATAGTGCTGCAGAGATATCAATCTGAATTAGCATACTAAATGACTAGCTACAGCCCGACAGGTGTCGTAATACCAGTTTCATCCATGGGAGGCGGTATGCGGGCCACGTACATAACCGCCAGCCAAACTGCAATACACGAATAAGTCGCACTTGTGGGAAGTACAGCCCTCTACTACTACCGCTGCGTCCGAAAACTAAGGCAGCTGACTTGTTGACTTAAGAGACATGAAGGCAGCTCAGAGAAATGCAATCCGGACAGCCATGGATTCGGACATGCCTTGATGCCTTCCTGCCTTGCAGTAGGGTTTTCGGATGCATTTCAGTTCAGGGAAGAGAGCAGAAGAATGGCTGAAGCAAGAGACATTTACCACTACCACAACTATTCGCTGCAGGAAAAAAAACGCGCTTGGAATCACAAATAAAATCTGATAAATAAAGTAACCGAACCAGAACTGGCACTGCTTTTCATCGCTGGAGACAACTAATGGACATGAAAGAAATGAGGTTCGACTCCGAAATGACAACATTTCTTTTCGAATGGTAAGAAAGATGCTGTTAGTATTTTGCTAGAAGTTCACTTATAATAGGCCTTGCGATAACCTATGCTCAGCTTGAACATGAACTACGGCTTTGTGCAGTAAGGGGCTGGACACACCAATACTGTTAAACGCGTCTGAAAACGCCTTGAGGACGCCGAATGCCAGCTGTTTTTCAGCTGAGTGCAAGCTTTCTTCAGCTGAGCGCTTTGGTAGCTGTGATACTTCAGCTGCGAGCCGGTTGGTTGCTGTGGTAATGTCCCGCCCCTCCTCCACTGTGATTGGGCGGCCGTGTGAGAACTGACATTGACGAGCGGAGATTTTCTTCCAAAGTTGAATCTCTTTCAACTCTCGATGCTCAGCGCCGAGCGCGTTAAAACCGCCGAGCGCCGGTTTTCAGCACGGAAAAAACCCGCTAGATGCTGGCTTATTTGAAAAAAAAGCGTTGGTGTGCACGCCCCCTAAATGTGGCTCCATCTGAAAGCAGCTGATGGCGATTGACTTTTAATCAAGTTATGTTAATGAGACCGAATGTTTTTTTTTTTTTTTTGGTGACTAATGATAACTTACTTAGTTGCTAATGTAAATCAAACTTGATATATGCCACTAAATTTAAATAGACCAACTTACTTTCTGGAGGTATACTGCTCCCATCTGTTTGGAGTGTGGAGTATGAATTGATTTTTTTTGGCGGACATTTTAAATGGTCCCTTTAATCAGCTTTTGTTCTGTTTGTCTCATTTTTGATTTGTTTTTCTCTCATTTTGCTTTAATTTTCACCTGTTTTGCTTGTCCTTTTTGACGTAAAACAACCTTGACCTCTAGAAAGGTGCTATATAAATATCACATTATTATTATTTTGACAGATGTGTGTTAAATATATATTTATGCTTAAGAAAATAGCATAGAAACAAGTTAATTTATGGTAGAATACACAGCGTTACTGCAAACTTTTTAATAAGATGTAGAGTGTGCAGGACACAAAGCAATGCAGAGTTAATTATAACACAGATCTTATAGATACACAGAGCCAAGCAATCTGTTAATCATATTGAACAAAGAGTGTTTTGGAGGCATGAAAATATATTTCCTCATCTTTTTTGTTTTGTTTTTTCAGTTTCTGAGTTGTGTGTGTAAGTCACCAAATCCAACCTTATATTGTGTGTGTGTGTGTGTGTGTGCGCGCGCACAAGTGTGTGTGTCTGTGTGTAGAGTTGAAGCGTTCATTTCCCGAAGTAACTCCTATTCCATTACCAAACACCTCGGACTGCCGCTCGCAGGATTAAACCTGTTATCACCGCTCAGGGAATTTATTGGGAACTCTGGGAATACAGAAAAGGGAAGTCTGGCAGCTGATAAGAGTCTACTATGTGATGGGATTTTATAACTACTGGACCAACATTGTTTCTCCATCCAAAATGACCGCAATATTTTCCTCCTTTATTTACATATTTCTTTATCTTTCTTCATTCAGTGTTTGCAGAAGAAATGAGTTTTTTATTACAAATTCTGTTTTTGAGTATGTACCAAATTTCACATTTATCCCACCAGAAACAAATCAATTCACATCTGTCGGCTTAGCGCAAAACAGTTACTAACAGAGATAGGAGACGCGAGAAAGATCAGGCTGAAACAGAAAGTCTGGTGGGTTTTTTTGCAGGAGCATTTAAATGAAGCATTATTTATGTGTGTAGCCGCTCTTTCAGGCATTTTTGCAGGGGAAGGTGTATCTGCATTAGCAGACAGCAGACGACTCGGTGCAATTTTCTTCTAAAGGCAGAAGTAGGAAGTCACTATTTCATTATTCACCACACTTATCTCAAAGCATGCGTCTGTACACACACACACACACGCACACAAACGCTTGCTCGCTCGCCAGCTCTCCACCACGCGGTTTCATCTCATGTATGCATTTGGATAAAATGTATAAATAATTTAGCTGCAGACATTGTGTGGGCTTATCCGAGTCTTAACCCTCTCTCTCTCTCTCTCTCTCTCTCTCTCTCTCTCTAAGCTGAATGTTAACTAATTATTTTGTGTTATCTCGCTGCATGGCTCAAGGCTTCTATCAGCCCACTGCACGCGCACTACAGATAAGACTGCAGAGGAAATACAGGACCCAAGACAGAGAAAGGCCGTTGTGTCTGGAATACCGTTCATTTAAGCATTGCTGTCACAGTACATGGGGTAAGTTGACACAGCTCCGCCCTGCCCTTAAACACCTTATTACATTATCATGAAAAACAACATGCTTACATATAAACTATTCTTTTGGTTCATATACTTTGTAATGAATAAATGGTAAAACACAAATAGCAGCCTCTCCCAATTTGAGTTATCTACAATTCACCCGCAAATCTGACACATCTATGAGGATTTCATATTGAAATGCAGATCAGTACACAATGTGTGAA
Source organism: Misgurnus anguillicaudatus (assembly GCF_027580225.2). NCBI lineage: Eukaryota > Metazoa > Chordata > Actinopteri > Cypriniformes > Cobitidae > Misgurnus > Misgurnus anguillicaudatus. Next base: position 321,962 of record NC_073357.2, on the reverse strand, counting down.
GCATATCTATAGGCGTGAAAACAGGCAATACACCTGCTGATACAGCAGAAAATATCCATTACACAATTCAACAATTTCAGATTTCTAATAGACTAAGAGTTGAAATGAAACACATAAATATACAACAAATGACATCGATTTTGAAAATTTGCAATGACAGCTGGTGTACGTCTCTAACCTTTGACCCCACCGAGGTCACAGAGTCGATCCTGTCAGCTAACGTCACACCGCCACTGATCCGACAGATTCTGAAGACATTTCACCCAAATAATCCTGCTTCACAAAACCTCCTCATATAACATCTTACAATCAAAAGCAGTTACCCTCGACCGACCCACGAGGACAATCTCCCACAATACCTCTTAAGCTCATAGTCCCCAGACTTCATCAAGATACAACACAGTCACGTGTGTGACGCTCAAATAGGATTTTAGCTTTAATGGAAACTGACATTTACTGAGAAAGTAAAATTTGAAAACACACTAACTGAGAGGAGAGATATAGAAAGATTAAAACATGACTTTACTGAAGACGATACATCATTACATTATGACTTTGATTATTACATTATAAAAAAGTCACATTGCGATTTTGAACAACAGAAGCTGAACGGATGTTCAAAGAAATATTGAAGAAAGTTTTTAGGGAAGTCACGTCACCAGGTGGCCATGTTTTCAGTTTTTTCAATCATGCGAGACTAAAGTCATGTCTGCTGGAACAAAGAAAGACAGACATCCCTAAAATCATGTGTTAGAATCATAATTAAACAACACGTTTCTGACCCGCATTTAAACCTGACATCAACTGCACCATAACTTTTGTTTCTTAAGCTCAGATTGCTTTACAGTACATCAGTTTTTGAGGTTGTTTCAGCTACAGGTTCTCAAGCGCTTCACGTGACAGATGCTGCGCTTTATGTCGGGTCGTAATTGCGGTTATTTCAAAATGACAACACATGACACTCGACAACAAGTTCACGCCCTCAAACTGGGAATTGTGCATTTCTATAGCAACACTAATAATAATAAAATGACTTGAATAATATGTGAAATAATATATTTAAGTGAAATAATATAGTTGTCAGCTGTAGAATACATGATTACAACATTAAACTACATTTTAATGCTACTGTTAAACAGGGCTCTCAAGTTTTACCAAAGGTTTGGAGTGAGATTACATCTGTGGGGGTATTTGCGACAGCGACCCCTCGGCCCCACCCAATTCTCATGTTTTTGCCAACAGTTTAATTTTACCTAATGTTTTGTAAACAAACCGTTAATGAGCCCCATTGACTTTCATAGTATCTTTTCTCCTACTATGGAAGTGAATGGGGCTCATTAAAGGTTAAGTTACAAACATTTCTCAAAATATCTTCCTTCGTGTTCTTCAGAACAAAAAAATATTATATACAGGTTTGTACTAACATGAGCTGAAAAAATGATGACATAATTTCTATTTTTGGGTGAACTATCCCTAAAAAAGTGCCCTATTTTCACAAACTAGTTTTGTACATAATATACCAACAATTTTTTTTTAGTACTTAAGATAATCTTAAAAGTATTTAAGTGTTCTTATCTGTGTTATTTTGAGATGTCATGAATATGAACTGAAATGCATTTAACATACTATCTCGTATTACAAAATGTGATTTTGTCCAGGAATCGTAAAATCAAAATGCTTAAAAATGGGTTATATCTACCGCATTCATGGGATCTTGCTCATCCAACATCCACTCCGTTAAATCCATGTTAGTAACGAACGTGTTTGCAGCCGGATAATATCATTTACCCAGAAACAACTTCTCGTTTATTTCTGTTTGCCTGGTAGGATGCATTAATATGTGTCTACGACTTCAACGACAAGTGGATGACATCAGAGTAACGCGAGAGCGATTTGAAATCAGCCTCCTCCGCAATATTTCTCGCGCTACTCTGATGTCATCCACTTGTCGTTTCTTGCAGCGCCTCATGAAGACGTACACACATATCTGCTTGTCAGTTCTTGCGGCGCAGCGTAAAGTTGAGCACACTTAAAAAAACTCGAAGCAGAACTGTCCTGCGTACGCCTGCGCTTGCCATTAATTGTTTATAGCAGGATAATTTATTTCTTCTCAGAGTGAGAAATACAAGATGTGGCGTGTGAACTGACTGAAATGCGTGTGTCTCACGGTGAATGCGTGAGACTTGAGAGCCGTGTGTTAAATATTGCGTAATACAGGAAGTGTGTCAGGAAAATACTGAAAGTGCTTTAGCGTGAGGTTGTGGGGTCAAGTCGTAGCTCTCAGAAAGTTGTTATTACTAGAACGTGAAAGTTTGAAATCTTTCAATTATTGTAATTACAATATTGCATGAACACACCTAGAGCTCCTCCCCAGAGAATTATCAGTCTTTACCAATTGACGATTGGCTCTTTTTATTGGGAGGCGGGACTTCCATCGGGAGAGTGCTCATATTGAGAGTTACATTGTCTCCTATTAATAGTAATAGTAGTGCTTGATCTTGTTATATCTTTTGGTCACTCCTAAGTCGAGACTGAAGTGTAGGGGTGATCGTTCTTTCTCTATTGCTGCCCCTAGGCTGTGGAATGCCTTGCCTCTGTCCATTAGACAAGCCACCTCTCTTAATATTTTTAAGTCAAGGCTAAAGACATTTCTGTTTTCTAAAGAATATGGCTGATAGGTTATTTGTATTATTTTAAACTCTGTTTGTCTGTCTGTTTTCATGTATTTTCCTATGTTTTGTTTTTATGACCTCCTGGAAAGCACATTGGTCGACGTAAGTCGTAAATTAATTGTGCTATATAAATAAAATTGTTGTTGTTGTTATATCTTTGGTATGAGCTTGCAGAGAAATAGTTACAGTAAACATGTGCAGATTAATGCCAGCGAGAATTTAAAAGCATCTAAGAGTTAAGCACTGATGCTCAAGGCTTCTGTTACAATAGCAGTGCCCAAATTTGAAGGCTGCGACCTCTGAAGGCTGCATTGCATCACAGCAGTGCGACAGAAGGTCAGTAAGGCCGTCCCAATTCGAAGGATGCTTAAAATGAAGCCTCAAAATGCATCCTTATTTCTTTGCACCGCTAAGGATAGTCTCAATGGATCCTTCACGGCTGAGGCTATCCTGAGAATCACTGCGCGCCTGTAGCGGCTGAATATAACGACTTTTAAAAATGATGGATCCTCTGAAGGCTAGACCGTCTCATTTCAGTTCTCTTTGTGGGCTCTGGAGGCTGCGAGTGTCAAAAACAGAGTGCTAGCCTTCTGAGGTCGCGTTCTTAGAAGGTCGCAGCCTTCGAATTGGGACACAGTTTATGACTAGCTGTACTGTATGCGGTGGTGATTTGAGTAGCTGTCAGGGGGTTGCTATGCAGTTACAATTAGTTGCTAGGGTGTTCTGAGAAGCCCTGAGTTAAGGTTTGTTGTTTGTTTAAAAAATGATTGACACTCAACTTACATACTTAAAATAATAACCAACATTCAGTGTCGCTTGTCTCTGAGCAGTGAGGAGAAACCGGAGGTCTCTTTCAGCTCATGATAGGACGATGATTTGACACTGTGAGGTCAGAGGTCACGTTCCACATTAACCTGAAGCTCCGACGAGTCAAACAGCATCACAACAGGCCAGCGGAAAAGCTGTGCGCTCAAATCACATCCCATTACAGATCTCTGAGAGGCCAAAGCCATCACCACGCCTGGAGAGAGAGCGAATGGAGAGAGGGAGGGAGAGTTTAATAACCCAGGGTAAGATATGATCTGAAGAGGGCTGTTTTCCATCTCCTGTATGAAAATAGCCTCTAGTTTAGCAGCTCTTCATTTCCTGTCGAGCACTGGAGAGATGCGTGTGACTCTCAGCATCCGTTCACCGACATCGCTGCATCTCAGGACACTTTCATTTTTCTCCCATGCGGACCACGTAGAGAGGGCGGAGCTTTCTCCTTCATAACATGCTATATGTAAACCGTAGGGCAACCTTCCGATCTTTCTGATGATGGCAACACAAAGTGATTTGAACTGCAATTCATCAACTGGCTGCTAGAGGCTCCAAAAGGGAGTCAATTCCATAGGGGTGAATTCCATCATCCGTTTATATTATATTAAGCCTTAGTGATCTGCCACTGCTGTCACTAGAGTCGAGCTAGGCGGGTGTGGTTTCAGCAACCAGCCACTGATGTCCCGCCTCTTTCCCCATTTTCGGTTATCAGCGAGTGGCAAGATGGCGAAGGCAGGCCCCGCCAACTATTGGCTTCAAAACAGCTCTTCACAAACCTATGGGTGACATCACGGACACTACGTCCATATCTTTTTACAGTCTATTAGGTAAACACAGCATGCAGGTCATCTGTCAATCAAGCTTTGTGATTGGATAATAACAGACTTTTGACATAAAGCCCAGACGTGAGGTTTAAAAATGTCTATTTTGAGGCGTGCTTGTCCTCATTATTATCAATAACATTCAGGACGCACACCTGATAATCCGACAGCATGTGAAAAACAAATTCAGTCAAACATCTGGAAGCCGTTAACCTGGATGACACTTTTATAATGATGAAATTTGACCTTTGATCTGGAGAGACGCCCTTCACCACAAGTGCTGTCCCTGAAATCACTTTGGCACCATTTGACTTGCTAAGATTGCAAAGATTTGAGATCATCCTCCTTGACAAGACACTACATTTAGGAATGAAATAACCCTGGATGTCCCAGAAACAAGAGCCAAACAAACAAGACTCCTTGTGTCAGAGAGCTGTCTGTCATACACTGCAGCTCCAGGAAGATCAATAAGCGTCACAACTTCATCCTTCACAGGAGATTCACAGCGCTTCTCTTCTGGAAAACTACAAAAACCTGCCAGGTAGAAGTCTGGAGAATCACATCTGATGGACTGAAACAATGGAGTCCAGCATTGAGATCCTCACAGTTCAGACCGACTTTAGTTACAACAGCATTGGGGTGAGGATACAGACGTTACACAGTGTAAATGATGTTTTATTATATCTGCTGGAAACCAGTGGTCTGGTTTGAAGTTACTGTGGACTATAAAACTAGCAACATTTCATTGTAGGGTCAATTCGATTACAAGTTTGTAAAGCAGCTTGACCTGCAGTAGACATATATACTATAACACTTTCTTTAAAGGGCACCTATTATGCACAATACACTTTTATAAGGTGTTTGGACATACATGTGTGTGTTTTTTTAAAGCTGTCTCATTAGACCTGCTGTTATGATTCTCTTGTTAATGTGACATCACACAAACAAAGCCCTGCCCAAAGCCAATGACACATTGTAACCCTAATTTCTCAGACTGTATTCACAGGAATCATATCTATTTTAACTGATAGTGTAGCTCATTTGCCTTTAAGGGTACAGACATGAAAACAGCACTTTTTTGCTCTCAGTCAAATAGGGTCATTTGGACACGCTATAATAAGTGATCTGTGGCGTATTTTGAGCTGAAACTTCACAGACGCCTGAAACTTATATTACATCTGGTAAAAAATGTCCCCTAAAAAAATCGATTTGTGTATTAAATCCTGATCATCTGCAGGGACGTCAATCTTAAATGTTATTCAGGTTTCTCTTTCAGTGTTTTGTAGCGACTGAATAAGAAAAGCTGTGTGTTCTTTACGTCAGATTTTACATGGCTTGTGGCAGAAGATGTTAAATGATGTTTGCTCTCTTCTTCTATACAAACGATCATTTTCACCTGGTTTTCTTCTGAGACTCATTCCTGGTGTGTGTGAGAGACAGAGAATCACCGAAGGCCAAATGAAATGAAGTCATAAATCTCATGAAAGTCTTTTGATAGGTGAGATCTGTGTGCGTTTGGGACGTTACGCTACATGCTCTGTTTTTATGTCATCTCAACGGTCCAGATGGGATATAAAAAAACCCTCTATCAGATTTGACCTGGAGGCTCAGACTCAGAAGTGTTTTCCTGAGACGCACACACATAACGGTCAGACTCCGTTAGGAGAAATAAATAATACAGTGGTATCAATCATTTACTTGAAAATGGACAATCTGTGTCCATCAGTCTTTCAGGTTTTCACACAGCACAAGACTTTTACACTGAAAATACTTTGGTTTAGTTTGGGGTCAGGCGTAAAGTATGTTATTCTTGTTGGCTGAGTATATATTGAAAAACCATTTGGTCCGCTAATAGCGAGCACAATTTCGAGGATTCTGCAATATTCTCCTCTTCTGACTCGGCCAGACGTTAGTTTGCTGCCTTTTCTTTGATTAATTGGTTTATTTTTCCTAGCACTGACCCAAATCTTTCCGTCGTGGTTTATGAACCCTGCTGTAGGTGTGACCCTCTAAAAGCAGAAGTGTGTTTTTTCAGACCGCATCACATGAATGTTAATAACACAGCGCTGTTCTTCAGGAGCTCTGCAGAAGGTTCTGGATTAAAGGTGTCATAAAGTCTGCTGAAGAGCTGTCGGGTTGAATGGCTTCAGTCTGACTGAACAGCGATTGTTTTTTGCATCTGTGGAAACTCATACCTGAAGAATCACAGAATGAATGTCAATGATGATCACTGAAGATGTTTTCTGTCTTTAACTGAATGACACGCATGCTTTCATGGACAATGCCTCTGGATTATCTACATGATCCAGACATCAATTCAATTCAATGCAGTTTTATTTATATAGTGGTTTTCACAATTGTTCATTGTTCCAAAGCAGCTCTACATGAAATTCGCTCATGAATATCAAGTGAAAAGTGAAGCGGTTTAGCACAGATGTTTATCCTCAAGCTATGAACGTGCCGGACTGAATGTAGATCATCTGCTGTGGTTTATATACAGACCTCGTGTCAGGAGAAAAGACCAAATGTGTTTAGGTGGAGATCATATTATCAATGAAGCGATTTGATGTGAAACATAAACATGGAGCGACAGGTTGTGTGATGTTAATGTAAAGTTAAGTAAAACAGTTGTTATGTCTGTTTGTTAACTACAATAATAACTATTCATGTTATACTCAGTGTCTGTGTAAATCATTTCTCTTTCTCTATAGCTGCGGTGGGGAACCCTGGGTCCTGGAGGGTCACTGTCCTGCAGAGTTTAGGTCCAATAGTAATTAAACACCAAGGCTTTCAACCGGTTCACGGAACGAAAACCAGAAACTTTTGATGTTTTGCAAGAAACAGAAACAAAACCAGAAACTTTCAAAAAGTATATTTTCAAGAACATAATTGTTTATTTGAAATACTGGTAACCGGTTAATACCGTTATTTTTTCGTTCTTTGACCAGATTTCTGTGCAATATGAATCAGTGAAGTTCAAGAAATGGAAGCTTGCCACCAGCAAGTAGCCTATACTGAAGCCCAAGTCTCTAATGCTCAATCATAAGAGGGAAATATTGTAGGCTACCAAGTATCTCAAGATGTTTGTTGATCCGTGATCCATACAGATCACGACCCATGGTTCTGCTCGCATGCTATTCGCAGAAAGTTGATCAATTGCACGTGTTTCAAAGGCTTGCAAATGTTAACACTTAAGTGATCAAAATCAAACGAGATTATCCTTATGCCCTTAAAAGATCAGATGTATAAATTAGAGAGAGAGAGAGAGTTGCGCTACTGTGTCTCATACTGTAGTCCATTAAATACATTTGACGAAGAAACCACTGAAAAACAATGTAATTTTCACTTTATATGGAGTGACTGTTTATGCTGCATCTTCTTCCCGAAGCGCCGTTTGGAATTCGTCCTCCATCTGTGTGTGTGCGGATTTAAGTGCACTCAAAAGTGCATATACTGAGAGATGCGTTTCAAAAAGCAAGCGAACCACAGTATTCTTTCTCTAATAAAAACATTTGTTTAAGTCAGGGTTAGGGTGTATTTGCCAATGAACAACATGGCAGAAATTACCCTTGTCTTAATTCATGTATAATGCTGAAACAAATGTAGGCATGTCAGAATTACAGTTATGCTGCTTACATAATGTAGCCTTTTTTAATGTTTGATGACAAGATAAAGACTTATGTAATAATTTAAGTTTAATGTCCTAATGCTCAGCCTACTTATTTGTATGTCGCACAGCTGACATGGAAGTTATAAACGGTTCGAGAACTTTATTTTTTTGTTCTAACCGGTTCAGGAACGTCAAGTTTGGGGTTGAACCGAAAACTGGAAACGTTAAAATACTGTTTCTGTTTGGAACAAACCAATTGGGAAAAAATCGGGTTCAAAGCCCTGATAAACACACCTGAAAAATCAAACCAAAGTCTTCAGGATTACTGGGAAATGAAATACAGGTGTGTTTGATTGGGGTTGGAACTAAGGCCTAGTCCACACGGACATTGGTATTTGTATAAGTTTTTCCTCCAAAAAAATCCTGTCCACGCATGCTCGGTTTAAAAGAAATCTCTGTCCTCATGAAAAGCAAAAAACACGCTAGCAAGCACTGTCAAGAGCATGCCACACCAGCAGGTGGCGATATAACTGAAATCGTGAAGCCACCTTGGCAATCAGAAGCCTAACAAAAAGTTATTGCCGGTTCCGCCGCAAGGCGTTTCTTTAAATCCAGGGGTTTTCAAAAATCTTCGGTTTCAGTGCCCTGATACGATGTTTTCATGTGGCCGAACATCGTATAGTATAGTTTAGTGTAAAATGACGAAGATTGGCTTAAGCTGCGACGGCGCGGGTACAGAATTTGTAGTGTTGCCAGATCCCATTGTTAAAAATCCTCTTTAGACATAGTGTTTTAGCAATTAATGTGACACTTTGACATTATCTAAAAAGTGATTGTTAGGTGTAAGTTATTATTAGCGATTTCTCAGATTTATTTCTGAAATACAAGGTTTGGACGAACTTTGTTTTATAAGGCCAATTATTTTTGCTTGTTTTTCGTACTAATATCTGGCAACATGGAAACTGAAAGTTATCAAGTAAGACGCATCATTCAGCACGAGCAGGTTATTGCTGATACTACATGCGGTAAGATAAAAGCAGTAATCATCATAATTGTGTCTGTAAGAGTATCAACAGTATCAACAACACTATCGAAAAACATAAAATAACTCTGGTACAAAGATGTAAAAGAATTGGGTTTAAATAAAATATGCCAAATATGTTAAAGTATGTAAAAAGAATACCAGTACCAACTAGATTTTATTGAAATAAGTGAACACTTAGATGTTCTTAACTTAATTTTAAGAAGTACCAAAAACAAATGTGATATATAAGCCACAAAATGATAGCAAGAAAATAGTACATTTACTAAGTGTACTTAAAAAGTGTATTTTATTTAAGTGCACTTTTTTCACCTGGGATAGCATTTGTTAACTCTTAACACCCCACCCTGGACCTCTGTAATTTTCAAACCCTGGCTACGGCCATGATGAGATGAGAAACTGAAACAGTTCTTTGTTCTGTCTGTGGATTAAATAGAGTTGTGTTGGGGTTTAACAGGAGTTTAAATGAGGTTATTATCCCTTAAACCTTGAAAACACAGAGACACAAAGTCAGCAGATACAATTATTATTATAGGCATCACTTCTCGAGTTTACTCTCCTTCAGCGTTACGTTTGGACGTACATTCTGCTTTAATTGTTGATATTTGGGGTTTCTTCTTCAGCTTCATTTTCTTCCACAATTATTATGATCCTTTTAAGATTGTTAAACGTAACGTATATTTTTGCAAACATTACTATTATTAATAGACATATATTATGGCATTGTGCCATGATATGTGTTTGCACAATCTAGAGAAATGTGTGAGTATGCCAGTGGGGTAAAGTTGAGGCGCAGTGTATCAGTTGTACCTGGATTGCTGTCCTATTACGTCACCTGCTGTTTAGTTGTACAGTGTTATGATAACATTTACAAACATGCTATGCAAATAATGCAGATATATGTCTTTTATTAATGGACATGGCATTATTGTCATTATCCTGGCTTTCTTGTTCATGCTTTTTAGTCTTGAGTCAGGATCATGACAGTCCCACATGTTTTTGTGGTAGTACATGGCTTTTGTGCTGTGTGCTTCCCTGTCTCGTCTCCTGACCCCTTGTTACTGTGTTAATCATCTTATTATTGTTTCATCATTATCACCTGTTGCCCTCTTGAATTTCTTATTTAATGCCCTTGTGTTTACTGTCTTGTATTGATCTGTTTTCTACCTTTCCTGTGTCTAGCCTTTTGTTCCTAAGTTATGTTATTCCTAGTCATGCTGTTTGTAGAGAAGTCTGTTTGTCAAGTTTATTGTTAGTCTTAGTCTAGTCTCTTTGTTGTTATGTTTATTGGTTCTGTGTAGTTTTTTGCCCCCTCGTAGGTTTTGTTTTCCCTTGTTTCTGTGTAATAAAAGTCTTTTAGTGTTTACCCGCGCCTGGGTTTTACCTAAACAATCATGACAATTATGTGAAATATACAAAAGTGGGTTAATTTCCATTACTGTTCACAAGTTTATTTTCCCACATTTTAGAATAACAGTCAACTCCATTATAGCCATTTAAGAACTCATTCTTATACCACGGGTCTGTTGAATGTTGCATTCTGATTGGTTGAGAAATGTTCCATGGGTGTTGATTATTTTTCTGTAAACCGCACACCTAACTTGTCAAATGTCTAAAAAATAGGCACCAGAGCAATGTTTGTGGGAACCGTGGTATAATTGACTCAGGTCCTTTAAATTATTTGAAAATAATGCACACCTGCGGTGTAATTGCACGACGCGAATTACCACCTTGGTGTGCATTATTTTCTTATAATTCAATGGCCCGTCGTCAATTATTCCTTACATAACTGTTGATGTCTTGCCTTGAGACTTGACATAAATGTACTACAGGTAACATCACACAATCAGGGAAATGGGCCGATCATGGAAAATGTGAAATTGCTTTATTGCAGATATTGGATGGTGCAGAAATGCAGATTGAGATTTTTTTCAGCAAGATTGAAAGAATGTGAGCCAGGTTTCTATGAAAAATGACTGCGTTTTTGCTCGGAGGGTCAGGTAGACAGCTGGTACTTCATGTCTCCTGATGTCCATCATCAGCCCTGGCAAGCAAACCCCTGGCACGGTTTCCACGACAACCATCCATCCGTGCACAGCTGGCACAGGTCTGAGCATCACTCGGCCACTTGGAAATTTTTCTGCCTTCAGGACTTGATCGCTATTAAAGAGAAGATGAATTTTCATTTGAAACATAACACAGAACATACAGACATACTGACAGCTCTCTCATCAGCTCTCATTCTGACTCTGAAGAGTACAAGGTTTTACACTTTCTGTCATAAAAATAAATATCATTATCTAGCAATACTCAGAAATAAATAAAGAACAAAGAAGTACAACAAATAACAGCAATATCATTACAGCTGTAGAGTATTCTTTGATCTTTAGGTCTAACTTTGTGCTTATTCTCAATCATTAAAGCTCACATATCGAACACAGTTTCTGCTTATCTCATAGCTTGAGTACCTATAGAGTAGTATTACATCCTTCATATATCTGAAGAGTCTTTAGTTTTATCAGATTTATAAAAGACAGATCAGCTCTAGTGAGTTTTTCTGGAAAAACACGACCCCCATGATGCGTCCAGCTGGAGGAGTGAGTCACACACACACACACACACACACACACGCACGCACGCACAAACACACACACACACACACACACACACACACACACACACACACAAAACTTCACTGCTACCCCGGATTAACAAACTATATCCATTGTTTCCATAAGGCTGGCTTACTTGTCCTTACATCCAAAAACACACTTCTTCTTTTGTGCCATTGTTTTTTTTATTAGAAATGCAAAACTTACAACGTATGATTAAAGAAAATGAGCAATTATGATAATGATATTATTATAGAGCAATATTAATAAGCAAACATGATAAACAAATAATAATATAGGTATTTAAGTAATAATGGTATGTATAATAATAATAACAACAATAATCATTCTAAAGATGGTTATGATTACAGGAATATTTTGTAAATAAAGCAATAATAAAAATAACAATAATGATTGCAATGCTAAAGTAATGCTACATATGATGATGATAAAAATAGTAATGTTCATAATAATAACAGTAATATTAATAATAATAATAATAACAACAACAAATACAAAATTATACTAAAACATGGTGATGATAATATTTTGTGATGACGGCAACAGTAATCTCAATAATAATAATAATAATAATAATAATAATAATAATAATAATAATGTAATAATAATAACACTAATAACACATACCCAACACATAACACACCAATTCAAAACTGTGTTAGTTAATGTTTTTTTGTGCCATTGTTGAGTCTTGATATAAAACAAAGCTGTTGCGGAAGTGATGCCTGTGACTTATAGCATCCTCGTTGTCCTCACTGTCATTCTGGGGGAAGTGCCCATAAAATGAATATGATACATAACGTCTAGTCATGGTATGTAAGGTGTACCCATGTTGGAAAAAACCTTTCCAAAACTTGTAGGAAAGAGGAGACGTGTGTTTGACACAGATTTTTTTTTTGTTGACAATTTTCATTTGTTTAGCATGAGGACTACACTGTAAAACAATCCATAGAAATTACAGTGTTACTTGTAGCTGGTTGCCGGTAATTTACCGTAGTTTAAATTTATGTTATTTACTGGCAAGAGTTTGATCAAAGTTAAATGAACATTAAACATTAACAAGTCTTTGTCTTTACAGAGTAAATCTAAAATAACAGCCTCATGCAAAGCATTCTTAAAAAACAAAATCTGAAGCAAAAAAAACATAAAAAGGTTGATGGGGATTTCTGGTTCCCAGAATGCTTTGCATGAGGCTGTTATTGTATAGTTTTATTCTGTAAAGATAAAGACTTTAAATGTAATATTTATTTAACTTAGAACAAACTCTTGCCAGTAAATAACATACATTTAAATCTACAGCAGGAGCTGCAGAGCGATTTGGTCCACAACGCGAGCCTCCCCGGATCGCACCCGCGTATGACTCAGTGGTGAGTTAAAAGACCGGACTCTATGGCTGTTTTAACTTTATTTGATGTATTACCAGCTTAAAAACACTGCCTTTTCCAACAATTGTTGTCTGATATGTCGAATGTCGGCTCAATGATGACTTACGTATCCACAATGACATTAACTTTAGATGTCTTAATAAAGGAAACTCGTTGAAACGATTTTGTGAACTAGACAAAAAGATCCTGGCGTTTCTCCAAAATTCAAAACAGACAAAGGCTCAAATATTATGGGAGTCATTGTTCTCACACAAGAATGCAATTTAAACGAGTAAGTTAATCGGCCATTGCTCACATCCCAGCACCTGCACCCCTGTATGCGTATCGCGCTGACAAACATACACCTGATTTCACTGCTTTTGCGAAATCTAAAAACATATTTTCTCTTATTAGAAGGTAGCCTAATGTTTGCCAGCTATTAAGATGGTTGTTGTAGTTTAAATAGGGCTACTGTAATAATTAGCTTTAACAAAAAACAGCATAAAACAATGTTATGTGCCATATTGTAAGCTTTTTTGTTATGTGCACTGAAGTGAGAAAATTAGTTGAACTCTCAATAAGTGTGATATGACTCTTATTTAGCTCTTTAAATGTAGAATAAAGCTTACTTGGGCATCTTACAATGCAATTATGTTATTATGCAATTTTAAAATACAACATATGAACATGTCTGGATATAGATAAACGCCTACTCAGACATCTAACAATGCACTGATTTTGTTGTTATGCAGTTTCAAAATATAACATTATAGTATGCTTAAATGTAGAAAAATGTAGTCATCATCACTGATATATCTCCGGCCCCTCATTTGAGATGCTTTTCATGACACACTAATTGAATAGCCCTGCTCTACAGTAAGTTATTGGCAAACAGCTGCAAGTAACACTGTAATTTCTACAAAGTTTTCTTACAGTCCACAACAATTTAACTTTGTTAATAAATCAGAATGCATGAAAAAACATTCCTCCCCCCACACTTTAACTTTTAGTCTATTCCTCAATTTCCACAGTTACAAATAAACAGAATCAGAAAATGTTTTATTGTCAAATATGCTCACACACAGATAAGACTTTTCTTTATTATTTGTGAGAGTATTGCACTTGTTTCTGAAGGAGATGGAGGATAAATCTTCTTCTGCGTCTCACCGCTCTGAAGCACTGACCAAAGAGCAAAAGGTTTGAAGGAGAGATTTAGTTCAGAGAGGTTTCATTTCAAAGTCACATCACTGTTTGATTCAATAGTTTAATGTCTGACTGCTCAGGTCATTCAGAGATATAAGATCATAGAGTCACAACAAAGTTTAAACATTTGCACGTATATTGGGAAAGGAGAATGTTTAACATGAAGGGAACCCAGGAGAAGAGAAATGTTTATATTGTCAAAATTGTGTTTAGTTAACATCTAGAGAAGACTGCTTTTAAGCTGCATTTATATTACAGAGTCTAACGCAAGGTTTCATACTGTTGACCTTGTTTTACAGACATAACAAACTAACTGCATTTCATGTGTGTGAGGTGAGAGAGATCTGTATAGATCAACACAAACTTTCTTTAAGCGTCAGAAACATATACAGTATACAGTACAGTATGAGCTGAACAGAAAGTGTACGCAGGTGATCTGTGGCCACCTGACTCTCTCTACATTTTTACATTTATTTTTACAGTAATATCAAAGGGCCTTTACTTTTGACATTCCCTGCATTTCCACCTCACAGGATTTAAAGCTGTTAACTCTTTTATTTGTCTGCAAGAAGCAGCGAAAGATCTTCAAATCTTCTCATCAAGTCAGTAGACTCTGCCCATCAAGACGGATAACAGTAAGTATAGGGATATTAAAATGACGTACACATATACTACTGTAGCAGACTTTAACTTTAAAAAAAGAAAATGTGTTTATTTTTAAGAAGGTTATGTACTAACAGAGGTGTTTGGCCTTGATGATAATGTTTCCATAAACTAATGAAGAGTGTGTTAGTTACAGTCCAGACTATAGTTAAACTCTTAGTTATCTGTGAGGTCAGGAACAGAGAAAGTTGTTGTGATGTTTGTTTGTTTTTTCCTCTCAGGAGTCCACACAGAACCGCAGTCATTTGTAATGGAGGCAGAGCAGCGCCATGGGCATCGACTTCCACATGAGTCCAAGGTGACCTAACATTGCACTAAAACAGAGCTGACCTCATGCGGTGTGTTGGTTACATTCCCAAATTAAGAGAGACCCTGAAACTCTCACGAAGGTCAGGTCTCTTTATTGCCCAGAACCATTAACAAACTGAGACTAAACAACAACATCTCTATTGTAAAAAAATAAAGTGAGAGAGAGAGAGAGAGAGAGAAATGGTAATCAGTTTATCTAGAGTCAGAACAGATCAGATTTAACACTGAGAGTTTTCAACCGATGTAAAGGTCATGGGTTTGATCTCAGTGAACACACATAATGATACAAATGTGTAGCGTGAATGCACTGAAAGTTACTTGAAAAATGAAAGCATCTGCAAATGTATAAAGATAAGATTGTGTGAAGTCTTCAGGATTGTGAAACTAACTTGTACTGATTCTTCAGTTGTGTAACGTGCTATGATGCTCCTGTATAGCTCAGTGTAAAGTATTGCATTAGCAGCACAAAAGGTCATGGGTTTAAACCCAGGGAACAAGTGTTGATTAAATGTAAACCTTGTAATGCACTGTAAGTGGTTTGGATAAATTTTGTTTGGACATATTTCATATAGCATCAACATGTATAGTGTGAAAAATCTGTATCTGGTACCACTATGTTTAATTGCTGTTTAATTTAATTAAGAAAATAATCAAATACATCTAAAAGTACTTGTTTTAAATGCTTTAATGGGTATACACCAGACATGTAACGTACTGGTGTAAATGTGCTCTCTAACTTTATTTCAGATATGAAACATCATGACAACTTCACAGCGGGTGACTATCAGACTAATATATCACTTCAATATCAGATCTTCCTTCATCTCTGCTGTTTGAAAACTTCTGTGTGTCTGAGCTGAAAGTTACAGTGATAATCTCTTATCCAGGAATGTGTCAAATCATCGTTTTTCAATTACTTTTTGCTCTTGAGGAAGTTATAAACATGACTTTACTTTATTGGTTGTAGAAAGAATCTGAAAATGAGGATTCTTCTGTCAATATAATGCTGTCATTGTTATAAACACATGTGATGTTTACTGATCTAAGAACAGGAGATGTTATAGGTACTCACAGCTTCAGTCTCTATTCAGTCTTACTGTATGAACATCAACATTCATTGAGACTCTGAGTAAATGACAACTGACTTTTCACTTTCATGATAGGTACTAGGGATGTCCCGATCAGTTTTTCTTGCCCTCGAGTCCGAGTCATTTCACGTTGAGTATCTACCAATACCCAGTCCCGATCCGCGAGTTATTTTTTATTTAATTCACCTTATTTTAACATTCAACAACTCTGTGAACAAACAGAGCAGTTCTGTAGCGTCTCTGCAACAAAGTGACGTCATGTCGCACGCATTGCTGTTTCTGTGTGGAGATAAAAGGGTCGAACTCTGTGCCAGCTATCAGATTCGTGTACTATAGTGGAGTGGATAGAAGACGTTAGCAGATGGCCAAATATAAAGTGGCCAGATACATATATACGTATATTATATAAATGCAACCAAACGCAACAACCAGACATTTTGATACTGGGAATCACACCACTTCTGTTGCCTAAATGCGTGAACAGTTATAATATACCAAAAGACATCAGTAACAAATGAAAACATGCACTTGACATGAAGAGGGATATTTGCTGCTGGAGTGTTTTAAATGATTTATGAGCTGGCGTTTCTGATCGGATTCTGCCGCAGACAGCAAACACAGAGAGATTATACACTTTCATCCTGAGAGTCTTGTAGATTCAAGATTTTTATTGTCATAAAGTAATCGTATCGCATCTTGGTACCATGATATTCTTATTTTGTTTTCACCTCATGAAAACACTTGGTAGAATGCCAACAAACATTACATTTTAATAAAAAGTCAATAAAAATGTAAAACATCATAAACGTAAAGAAATTGTAATAGAAAGTAAAAAACAAAAAGAATAAAAAGTCAGAAGAACTACACAATAAAAAAGTAGAAATATGTAATAGTAAAAAAACAACATGGGGCGTACACACCAAACGCGAATTCAAATATTTGCGCGAGTAGATTACATACGAAGTCAATGAGTGACGCAAACTCGTGCAGGGCGATATGAATGATTAAAATCAGGTGGCGCATTGCCACCAAAACACACCCTATTTGCCTCAAACGCGTCTTCGTGCAAGTTGAAAATACTCAACTCAAACAAAAATTTGAATGACACAAAGTTAAATCTTGTGATTAATCTAGAGCGGGGAACACGGGTGTGCTTTATTTTCTTAGAATTCAAAGGATTATTTTTTAACTATTCAATTATTTCTCTTATACCACGATTACCACAAACATTGCTCTGGTGGTTATTTTTAAAACATTTGACAGGTCAGGGGTGCGGTTTACCAAAGGAATAATCAATGACGGGCCACTGAATTATTTGAAAATAATGCACACCTAAGGTGGTAATGCGTCATAAAGCGAAGGTCGTTACACTGCAGGTGTGCATTATTTTCAAATAATCCAAAGGACCGGAGTCAATTATTTCTCTTATACCACGATTACCACAAACATTGCTCTGGTGCCTATTTTAAGACATTTGAAAAGTTATGTGTGCGGTTTACAGAAAAATAATCAAAACCCATGGAATATTTCTCAGCCAATCAGAATCAAGCCTTCATCAGACCCGGGGTATATACATATATAAGACGGGATACACATCACAACAACACAAAAACAGAAAACAAGAGATGTTTTGTTGTCAAAAAAATTCAGATTTAGATACTCTATCGTTGATCACACAATGCTATCGTTCCTGTTTAACACAATTTTAGATTTGATGTGTTTGTCTGGGAAGGACAGATTTTATTGTTTTGTTGTTCAGTGATTGTCCTTTGCCAATCTGTTGTGAATTGACAGATTAAATGAAGAGTTATGAAGTTTATTTCATCAGTACGTTCACTTTCACATCTTGCCTTCATTTCCTCAATACTGTAGTTAGTGTAGATCTTCATTCATTATTTATAATTGTCTAAAAGTCTAGACAGAAGAGACACTCAAACCTCTCTCTCTGTCTCTCAATTCAATTCAATTGAGCTTTATTAGCATGACTGTGGATCACAATGTTGCTAAAGCATGAACATATTAACATATTATATATAAATAATACAACAAACAAACAATAACAAAACAAACATATATGTATACATGTATGCTTTATACTGGACTGAATCAGAATCAGACTGATGGAGAGGATGCCAGAACTGAACACATCTCTTCTGGATCTCAATGTTCAGTGGGTACAAACCTAATTCGGCCCTGCAAGCATCGTTGGATGTGTTTCTGTGCACCCCTAAAATGTTTTTGGCAACTTCCAATTGTAGTTTCTCTACTGAAGTTTTATCCCAATTTCTAAGATTTTGTACTGGTCCCCAAATTTCACATCCATATAAAAGAATTGGTTTTATTATTGAATTATATAACTTTATCCAAGTTTTAATGGGTAATATTAAGTGACCGCATCGTGACTTTATCGCATAAAAACCCCTCCGAGCCTTTTCGCTCAGTGTCTTGACAGCCAGACCGAAGCTTCCCGAAGCGCTAATGTCGATGCCCAGATAACAGTAGTTGGTGCTATGCTGTAAAACTTGGCCATTATAAGTGAACTGGTGTTTGTTTCCCTGAGATCTGGCTTTTTTCTGGAACACCATTACTCTGGTTTTGTCCAGATTGACTGACAGGGCCCATTCATGACAATACTGTTCCAGCATGGACAGGCTTTGCTGAAGACCCTCAGGTGTGCGGGATAGCAGGACCAGATCATCCGCGTACAGCAGACATCTGATCTCTGTATGGTGGAGAGTGAGGCCGGGGACAGTAGAGCGCTCCTGTGCTGATGCCAGATCATTTATGTAGATGTTAAAAAGAGTCGGACTTAGACTGCAACCCTGCAGCACTCCACGTCCCTGCCGGAAATACTCTGTTCTGTGGTCATTGATTTTCACCGCACATTTACTGTTGGTGTACAACGATTGTATGATATCAAAAGTTTTCCCACCAATGCCAATTTGTAAGAGTTTGTACAGAAAACCTTCATGCCAAATTGAGTCAAAAGCTTTTTTAAAATCTACAAAACATGCAAATATTTTCCTTTGTTTGTTTTTGATGTTTTTGCTAATCAGTGTGTGAAGAGAATAGATGTGTTCAGATGTGCGTTGTTTTGGTAAAAATCCAATTTGTGCTTTATTTAAAATGTTGTGTGTGGAAATGTGTGTGACAATACGGCTGTTTAAGATGCTGCAGAACAGTTTTCCTAAAGCACTGCCCACACAGATGCCACGATAATTATTTGGGTCAAATCGATCGCCTTTTTTAAATATGGGAGTGATAAGTCCCTCGGACCAGATCTCAGGGATGTTACCGGACCATAAAACCAGATTAAATAATTTGGCCAAAGCTTTGTTCATGCTGGAATTGCAGTGTAAGCATTTCATTGCAAATGTCATCTTGGCCAAATGCTTTCTTTAATTTAAGACTTTTAATATGCTCTGTTATTTCAGATATTGTTATTTATCTAATGGATTTGGGGAATTTTTAATCGTTTTCTCCAAGTCTACCAGTGTTTTCTTTATTTTTCACTGAGGCTGGTTTAGGTCAGCATGTTCAATTTTCTGATAAAGATTTTCAAAATAAGATTTCCAAATTGTACCACTCTGTAATGATATTTCTGATTTGGATTTTTCAAGTTTTTATATAGGTTCCAGAAAGTATTTTGATCTATTGATTCATCAATTTCATCAATTTTGGATTTAAAATAATTTTCTTTTTTGTTCCACAATAATCTCTTGTAATTTTTAGACAGTCAGAATAAGTAAGCCGTAATGTCTGGTTGGATGAATCTTTGTGCTTTTTGTTAGAAAGTCTCCTTAGTTCTTGTCTGAGACTTGCACATTCATCATCAAACCAAACATCCTTTCTCGTTCTCTGTTGATTTGTTTTATGTTTGTGTTGTCGTTTAATGTTAGATAAAGTTGCCAATATTTTAAATATGTAATTTAAGTGTTTTGTTGCTAAATTTTTTTGTTGCTAAATGTAAGGACTCATTACTACGACACCATGTCTCCTGAAAGATACAGATGTCCATATCTGTTACACTGCTGAGTAAGTCTTGGTCGACAGTCTTGTTACCAAAAGTAGAAGAGTGCAGACCCTGTATATTCCAACAACTGATTTTAAACGATTTCATGGATAGATTTTCCTTAAGTGTGTTGTGTGTATATATTTACATATGTATAAGTGTGTGTGAGTTATGCAAGTTATGTCCTCAGTTTGGAGCAGATGATGTTCAGTAGATGTCTTATCTGGTTGGGTTCAGCAGCTGCAGGGTTTTGTGGTTGTTGAACTGCCCCTGCGTAGCTCTGGTGTTGTGATGGAGGTCCTGCGGTCGATCTGGACTCTGTTGGGGGACGGATGATTCTTGGTGACTGAGGTCTTCTCTTATCGTTGGGATTACGGTTGTTTCTAAGTGTGTTTCCAAGGGCTGTGCTTTTCAGCCCTCTGGCAAAGACTTTCACTCCTAGCTTGTTAAGATGTACATGGTCATACATATGATGAGGCAGTATGTCTTTGTGATGGATAAACATCTGGAAAGCTCCACATTATTTCCATGGATCACGTGGATGGCACATCACCCAGTAAACAATTACGGTCTTTCAACGTTCAAATATGGTTGAAAATAAGTCGGTCCACCTTGGACTGGTTTACGACGTGATTTCAACTAAGTAGTTTTGGCTGGACTGTTTGACTACGTGTTTTCAATGACCATGTTTTCAACTCATAATCTACCAGTAAACAATTACAGTCTTTCAACGTTCAAATATGGTTGAAAATAAGTCGGTCCACCTTGGACTGGTTTACGACGTGATTTCAACTAAGTAGTTTTGGCTGGACTGTTTTACTACGTGTTTTCAACTAACCATGTTTTCAACTCATAATCTAAGACAGCTAGATAATCTGTTATACATGCTACAACAACGGAGAAAACAAATTACCAAACCATGTTTATTATTATTGTAGATCATTCTTGTTAATGATTGCGCTTGCATACTCTATGGACACTGAGAGACACCGTACTAGTGGAAGTGCGCAAAGCTGTAAATTGAATATACACTACAGATGTTTATGTAATAAATACGGCTGGTTTGGATTCATCATGGACTCTTCACTCATTTCTACAATTATCTTAAGTAAATGTAAAGAGTTTTACATATTACGTCAAAGTTATAAAAAATAAGAAACTGCGATTGAGGTGCAATGAGGATTCATGATATAATTACCCCACCCCACCAGGTGGCAGTAATGCACCATTAAAGGTAGTTGCCAACCGCCATAAAACTGAAAGAAGAAGAAGCGAAGAGGCGTGTGAATGTGGCGCGAATCTTCCACCCATCATCACAGAGAGAAGCCCAACCAACTGCCAGATTACAGAAAGCTCTGGACTGCTCATAGCAGGGATTTTTAAAGCTGTCCTGGAGGACCACTAGTACTGCACATTTTGCATGTTCCCCTTTTGTGACACACCTCATTCAGTTACCTTACACACCCAGTTCAAGTCTTGCAGTCTCTACTAATGAGCTGACAATTTAAACCAGGTGTGTCTAATAAGGGAGACATGCAAATTGTGCAGTACTAGTAGTCCTCCAGGACACCTTTGAAAACCTCTGGCTCATTGCATTGGACTGACCTATGTTTACTCTGCTCTGAAATCTGTGTTGGTATATGTTTATTGCACTCTGTGTTGGTTACTGGACCGACCTGTTTATTGCAGACTGTGAAACTGTTGGTTACTTGACTGTTTGCACTATTTAAAATGTGCTGTTTTATTAAAGTTATTATAACCCTTTAAAGCTTTGTTTCATTTTATAAAATGTTATTTGGTATGTTAATGTGGTCCTGTTTTCAACATTGAAAAGATGGACGAATATGGACCAAAATTAGACGTTGAAGGTCGACCTGATTTGAACGTTGAAACGATGGACGAATATGACGTCTTTTCAATTTTCATTTTCAACCTTCAATGGACCGTAATTAGACGTTGAAGATCGACCTGTTTTGAACGTTGAAAAGTTGGACAAATTTGACGTCTTTTCAATTTTCATTTTCAACCTTCAGTGGACCAAAATTAGACGTTGAAGGTTTACGTCTACTCAACGTCCAATAGACGACTTTTTGCTAGCTGGGCAGTGCGTGGTAATAATGTAGACAGGGTTATTTTTGCTTCTGGGAAACGTTGTGCGGCTCTGATCGCCACCTCTCTGATCACAGGAGCCACGTGTCCCTTCATGGCCCTTAAGTCATTTGTCCCTGTGTGGATAATGATGTGTTCAAAAATTTCTTTCAGGTTTCTATCAGACTGGATCTGAAAAGCACTTCTTGTGTTTGGGCACCAGATTTTTTTGGCTCTCATTTTTGGGAAAAGAAGTTTCTCATTGATGTATTTTCCATTTGAGTCAATCAGGATAAGAGCCTGTGTTTCTCTCGGGTCCTCTGCAGCGGAGCTGTGAATCTGGGATGCTGGATCAGTTAAGCACTAAGACTCTTCCTCCACAGGAAGCTGTTCAGGTTGAGGATTTTCTGTGAGCATCTCTGGACACATCAGGGGTTTAGCAGAAGACTCTTTAGGTGCTGAAACAGAATTAAGTTTTTCTTTCAGATCATTGATGAGTTCATCTTTGGTGCGGAGTGTTGACTTCAAGGCCGATAGCTCCTCCTGCATTTCTATTCTAACTTCTGTAAGTTGTCTTCCTAACGTTGATTTAACTTCAATCAGCGGATCTTTAGTTTGTTTAAGTTCTTTTGTCATTTCTTCTCTGTCTCTCTGCAGATGTTCAACCTCATGTCTCAGATTCTTTATGTCTATTGACAGCTGTTCTATGTTGTTGTCTTTCATGTGGGACAGTATCAATTCCTTTAGCTCAACTACTTCTACCTCCAGAAGTGAAATGTTGTCTTTCATTCTTGACATTGGAGATGGAATCAGTGTTGCTGAGGTCACTGTCATCGTTTGGACTGATTTTCCAGGGGAGGCATCAGTGTTTATGTCTTTGTTGTCATCATTATCATCATCAGACAGTGCCAGCGTTTTTATATGTTCAAAGTCCTCAATAAAGACTTTGAGAGCAGACTCAGAACCTTGGACCATGACAGCGCCATTTTGATACAAGTTTAGTGTTAAATTTCTTGTTTCATCATTTTTTTCAGCATCTTCAAAATAAGATCTGTCTGCCTTTACAGATGCCTCTTTTTTTGTTAAAGGTGAAATGTTGACAGAAGGCTGTGTGCCATAGACAGCTGTGCTCAGTGTAGAAGAGCAGGTTGTTCATGACACTGTGGTCTTGTTCAGCAAACAGTGTTTCAGGCCTTTCCTTCATCTGCTTGTGTCTGAGCAGCTGTCTGGAGTGTTCAGAGCTCTTCTGAGGGTAGATAAAGGGGCGGGGCCAAGATGATGCACTGGCCATAGTTGATTTAGAATGTAAACAATCAACTGAATTAACTGACTTTTTGTTTATTTTCTCTCAGTGAGGATATAAAGAGAGAAAAATGAAAAAAATAAGCCAAAAAGTGTACAAATATGGCCTTTACTGACCTCGTGGTGAGGAAAAATGTCTCAAGTTTAGTCCTGTCCAAAATGCTCTCCTTAAAAGAGACCTTAATTAGCACTAGAGTCTGATAAAGTCTCTTCTGATAAAATGTCCTCCAATCTCTCCTCTTGTAAGTTTTTTTCTTACTTCTTGTTGTTTTTGTAGTTTGATGTTATCCTTTTCAACATGAATATCCTCTTCTGCAGAGGGGTTTCCTGTGTCTATCCTCTCACGAATCTCCTCACAAACCTTCCTCCAACTCAGGTGTTAAAGTGTTGTGAAAAAAAAAATACTAATTCAATTGAAGTTTTTGTCTCTTTTTGTCTAGACGTTGTTTTATGTTGAATTATCTACTTTTTCGTTAAATTGTTGATAAATTATTCTCTCTCTCAAGTGTGACTGCTCATGCGGAATCTCTCTCTCTCTCTCTCTCTCTCTTTCTTCTATGGCTCTCACCTGTATTTCTTCTGTTTCTCTCTCAGCTATCTGGGGGCTGTTTTCTCTAACGTTACAGTATGAGAGATTGAGAGGCATCTGTTTATTATTTTAGTTTTGCATCTTCTATGCGTCACACCTCAGCTGTGTTTGAGCTCTGACCGCTCCTTCACACACACACACAAACACCTGCCAATGCTTTCTCCACCCAGATAAACTCTCAAAGGATCAAAGATGATGACAAGTTGTTTTTCAGATTATTTGTCCTGCTGGGCTACAGAAGCTTTTAATAATTCATTTGCTTGTATGAATGATGAACTATTAGCCAAAGGGCCAGTTCATAACACTGACTCATAACACCATGTGTGTGTGTGTGTGTGTGTGTGTTATGGGATGCAATTCTATCAGGATCAGATGATGTGCTGTGAGATATGAAATTAACATCCGTATCTCAGGGCTGCTGAGGGGGAACGCGTCTAATCCCGGCCGTCTCATTTATTTCTTCATCAGATTTATGTCAAAATATGCACGGCACAGATGCCAGCGGAGCTAAGAGCGCACCGTTTCAATCACAGCGCCAGAACGCTGATAAATTAATAATCCCATGTTTCACTAAGACGTAGGATTATTTGATCTATATTTTATGGTTAGGGTTTATAGCTGAGGTTGACGCCGGTAAGCAGGGTCATATTTCTAGGCAGTTACATGGGCAGCTACAACAATAAACTTCTACGTGCCATAATTCCTGTGGTTTACTCTGGTTTGGAGGTGAATTTATTACGCACACTTCAGCTCGCTCGCCGCCGCCCGGAGCTCAGTGCGTAAAAAACGGCAGAAGTAAAGTTCGATTTTGTGTTGCGGTGTGATGAGGTGTTTTGCTCGGGAGACTGCAGCTCGAATCATTTCTCGTTTCGGTGTAATGAACATTGTGTCCTACTAAATTTTACACGAGGATCAATGATAGACTTGCTAAACACTTGTCATGGTGCTTTCCATCTGCATTCGAACTGATTTCAAGGGCTCAGATCATTATGTCGAAAAAGATCTCTTCAAAGTGACGTAACACCATAATGCAGAGAAAAGCCCCCAAATCAATGATGCTACTGTAGAAGACAAAGTAAAACAAAGAATAGATGTTAAGAAACAAAACAATGAAATGCACAAGCACTTTATTTCAAAGCAGTTTTTCCACGAGGTGAGGTGTGCGCAATAGCGCAGTTAAATGTGTGCTGGAGACTTCCAGTGGCAGATAAACCGTCCGCTGTGCTCAAAAATATTCCTTCAGTTTCCTCTTTCAGCAGATATAGGAGGTTGTGTACACTAGCGCTCGCTCGCTTCAGTTGTCAAGTACAAACGACACGCCAGAGGGCGGATGAGAGTCTCGCTCGTCCTCCATTTTGTTTTCAGAGAGAATGAGCAGAAAGAGAAAAAGCTTTTATGAATTTGAGCTGACAACACAGAAACATGCTGCCTTTCTCTGAGCAACGTCCAAAAGCCATGCAGGAAGAAATGGTGCTTTAAATTGCTTCTTTTTTATCTCTCTCTCTCTTTCTCTCTCTCTCTATCCCTCATTTCCAGCTCCCGTCGAGCATGTCGGAGAACATGAGCTGTTTTTTCAGGAGAGCTGTTTTACAGGTTCAGCGTTCAACTCAACAACGACTCTTTCTGCAGTTTTCATAAATTCACGTCGGTCTGTCGAGTCCATGCGGCGTAAAGTGAGGTCGTCGTCTCAATGCTTGACGTTCATGAGCTGCTTCACAGCAGATTTTAAAATGAATCTATAAAGCTACATGATAGCTAAACGTGTAACCATGAGGTCTGGGTTTTTAGAAATAATGCAGAACAAATCTCTAAAACAGGTCTGAAGTCCCAGACTACAATGCATGTTTGAGCAGTCACATATCTTTTACCCACCAGCGTTTTAAAAAAAGTTTGCCAGCCAGCGGCAGAATTTTTTATAACTTTTGATAGAGATCAGATTCAAAGCGATCCCTAAAAACATACATGGAGTTTGAACTGTTTGCCCTAAGGGAATACTTCCAGGTTTTATAAGTTGGGTAAGAGTGTGGATAATAGCAGATATACAGATTGCCAGATTGTCAGGGAAGGGTTTTCTCTTCATTGACGAGATAACTCATTAATGGCGGGAAAAGAGGTATGTAGGTAGACTACTTAAAGTTTCAATTTGTAAGATATTTGCAGTAAAATGTCCAAAAACCACTAGGCCAGTGTTATATATTTTGTCCAGCTGATTACTATCAATATCTGTAATGTTTTCAACTACTTGTAAATCGTGAGAAAATTTCTATTCAAAACATTGTTACGGGGCAGTGCAGTCTCCTCTCAATGACGTTAATATCCATGTGACCCTTTGTCACCGCCTTTACTGACGTAAACCACATGACAACAGTGGTCGAGCTCGAAAAAATAAAATGGCGGCCAAGGAAGCGACTGGAGCACCAATTTTGTGTAAATAAACATATATTTTCACTTTTTACACATTTTAATTGCATTTCTAGCGAGAAATTAGTATTGTAGTTTTCAAATATGTGATTAGTTATCACAAAGGCGCTCTCTGTTTATATTTCAAACACGCTGCCTTTGAAGTGCGTCGGAAAGTCTTTCTCTGAGCGGCCTTCAGGCCTCCGAGTCCGAAGTCATGTCCTCATGAGGCAGCGAGGCAAGTCCTCACTGCCTTGAGTTTTCGGACGCAGCCAGTGTCGTGGACAAATGCGTAACTATGCGTTAGCGCCTGTCGGGCTACGCCCTTGCTTATGGATTAAGTTACTCTTTACCGTCTGCCGCTGGTTGTGTAAGCGTATGGGCCAACCAAACGACCCAAGAAGAGTTTGGAACAAAATGAGAGAAAGAATGAGGATCAATTTGTTGTTGCATTATCTGGATAGAGAGAGCTTCGCGACAACATTGAACTAGACCGAGATTCTGATCTTGCGTGTGTTTTACGCGAAGGGTGAGTTGTTTTGATTCGTAACCCTTCAAAAAACGTATGCTATTATATTGATCACAACATTAGTGTGTAGACTGTAATCATGCGCGTCTTCCCGCGGACGATATGCACATCAAAGGTATTGTACAGCAATATAAATGGTCATTTTAAGACACTTCAAAATAAGATTTGTACTGTCAATACATTATGTGAAAAATCATTGTAGATTGTAAATTAAAAATTTAAATCTGAGCTGTGTTAACCATCGAATTTTGACTAATACTGTAACATCTATGACTAACAATTTCGTTTTGAACATCACATATAAACTTACATAATGAAATAAACGATGTCATCAAACGCAACATTCATAAGACTTGATTACCTTATCCGTCAACATGATTTCTCGTTCGCGAGATGGCCATCAGCGGTTGAGTTAAAGACTACAAATCCCATAATTCCACGCTGCGTCAGAGCGTCATTAAACAACATCATTGTTATTGATTTGATCTGGCGCCATCTAGTGGCGCAGATAATACCAATGTCCTAATATAACTTAGGCCTAGTCCTGGATTAATCTAAACAATGTCCGGGGAACTGCCCCTCACTTTACCTAAAATGAAAATGATCTCATTATTTAATCAACATCATATTGCTCTAAACCTGTAAACATCTTTATATATTTTAAAGTGCCTCTATTATCTGATTCTTGTTGATTTCAGACATCTTTTGGTGTATAAATGTGTGTTAGTGTGTTGTCCATGATTCAAAGACAAGTTTGGTGCAGTGTAGAGTAACGCTTGTTGTTTGTAGTTTCTACAATCACAAATGTAGACATGGTTTTTGTTTTAGTATCTTTACCTTTTCTGTTATGTCCAACTCAAGCCGCGCTGGTAAAGTTGATCGATCAGCTTCCTTATCTGCATTTTCTGGATCAGATTGGACTCATATTGATAAGGCAGTAAAGACGATATTAACTCCTGTAAGTATTGCATTATGAGCTAATCTTCAAAACACGACGAGGAAAGTCACATTTTCGGCTGACGTCAGAGGTATTCAGGCCAATCACAATGTACAGATTAGCTTGCCAATCAGAGGACACAGAGCTTTTCAGAACGATGAGCTTTGTACAAAATCAGTGCGTTTGAGAAAGACAGCGCATAGAGTAGCAACAATAATGTACGATATGTGGAAAATAATGTGTATTTTTAACCATAAACTACACAAACACGTTGCATTATAAATACATAAAATGTGCCATTTAAGGGATCTTATGCCGTTCTTTCCACACATCTACAGCTCACGATGTGACCTTGATGATCTAAATGTTCCAAAGAAAAAATGCTGCTTTGAAATGACGTGAAGGTAAATAAACTCTCATCAGATAGCAGCACCTGCATTGTAAAAATCTCTATATTCCACTTGTGTCTACATTAAATAATTTACTCATGGTGTTGTACAGCAGTATGACTCTCTCTCTCTCTCTTCATGCTGCTCCTGATTTCAGGGAATGGTGATTAACCCTGTCAGGTGAAAACTTTTTGTTCTTATTCACAAAACTGTATGTACTGTTTCTTTAACTAATGTCAGATATTGTCACGTTGCTCTTGTGATGTCTTGTGAAGTCACAAAAAACTCCTGAAGAGCTTTCGCAGTTAATCACAAACCATCAAAAGGGAATCAGTCATGTGCGGTCACCATCTCTAATATTTAAACGTTCCTAATGAGATTTTAGAGTTTTTGTGCAT
Source organism: Misgurnus anguillicaudatus (assembly GCF_027580225.2). Lineage (NCBI taxonomy): Eukaryota > Metazoa > Chordata > Actinopteri > Cypriniformes > Cobitidae > Misgurnus > Misgurnus anguillicaudatus. Next base: position 293,094 of record NC_073357.2, on the reverse strand, counting down.
TTGTAACGCGCATCTGTGATGGTGAAATAAATGGCTACACTTAGAATTTAATTCATTATTGTTGTTCAAATTACCCCCCGCGCCGCGACACGCCGCATTCCCCATCATCTGCCCGCAGGCAAATTCTCAATGAAGTAATTGAATGAAATGATTTTTCTCCTTCGTTTTTTTTTGTGGTTCAGGCAGTCAGGTGTGTCGCTATGCTTATTTCCTCAGACAATTAAAGATCCATAATTCATTGCAACAGGAAGTGAGCGAGGAGGGGGGAGTGAGTCTCATCTCGTTCGGACATGGATGATTCTTCGCTGCTGATTAGAGAAATCTTCCCGACGGGCTGCCGGAGAACAGCGCATGAAATCAATCCCTGAATGTATGTACATAAAAGATGAGGATTTTAATTGCTTTTGGAATTCCAGTTTGTTTCATTTCTTGTCGTTCCACAGAATGAATCTATCAAAGGATTCATTTAATAAATCAACAGAACACACAACAGTCACTTTTTATAAAGATAAACCAGAAGATTTCAGATTTTACAAAATGAATATTTGATATTAATGCCATGATAAAATCTGGATTATGACACTGGTAGAATAA